>NW_027109868.1:15422-16335 GCF_000696795.3 Halyomorpha halys
TCCATAGGCCTTCTTTAATCTTTCCTTCACTACTGGCCATGCTGTTTCCTCGTCTGCCTGAATTTGGTTCAAAACACTTCGCTTGATCCGGCATAGGAGCGCTGCCTTGAGGGAAATCGCGTCAGTGTTGACCAGCAACTCCTGTGAGACCTTGGCTGCCAACCTCTCCATGAAGCGATCTCCACCTTTAATAAAGTGATTAACCTCACCAATTTCGCCTGAGAACTGCCCCAAGTCTTAGATAGCTTTTCTAATATCCTGAGAGGTTACTCCAGTCAGCGACTACATTTTCTCTTCCTGGTTTGTACTGGATTACGATGTTGTACTGGTTGAGCAGTTCCTTCCATCTGGTGACCCTAGCTGAGGACTCTTTAAGCTTTCCAACCCATTGAAGCGGTCTGTGATCTGTATGTACCCGGAATTTCCTCCCGAAAACATAGGGGCGAAAATGTTCTACCGCCCACAAAATACCTAACAGTTCTCGCTCAAGTGCGCTGTACCTTGTCTCAGCATCTGTTAACCGCCTGCTAGCGTATGCCACCGGTCGCTCTCCATCCTCACAATCCTGCGACAGGACCGCCCCCAACGCGTACTCACTTGCGTCCGTGGTTATGGTAAATGTTCGTTCAAAGTCCGGGAATGCCAACACCGGTTCCTTCTGAAGCGCCTCCATGCATTTTCTAATATTTTCCACCATATCGGGCGTCACCTGCACCCTATTTCCCATTTTCAGAAGGTTGTTGATGGGTACCAGATACCTGGCCATCGCCGGTACGAATCGTCTATAGTAATTCAGAGCGCCCAACAATCTCCTGATTCCCTTAGCATTCGTTGGAATCGCCATTTTCCTGATCGCTTCTACCTTATTTGCGTCTGGCCTGACTCCCTGTTCCGATATTGTGTGTCCTAAAAA
>NW_027109868.1:17290-28584 GCF_000696795.3 Halyomorpha halys
CCAACCTCTCCATGATGCGATCTCCACCTTTAATAAAGTGATTTAACTCACCAATTTGGCCTGAGAACCGTTCCAAGTCTGAGATAGCTTTTCTAATATCCTGAGAGGTTACTGCTCTCACTTTCATTTTAGCCAACATATTGGCGTGAGCAGCCGCGAGAGTGCTCTCTGGTAGCGGGGGTAGCGCTGGAACCGCCGCCGGGACTGTCGGAACAACCGGGGCCGCAGGAACTCCAGGAGCCGGTTGCGCCACGGGAATCTGTAGCACTGGCTGCCTCAATGCGGGCTGTCGTGGTGGCTGACTATCACCATTAACCATCTTGGTCAGTACAAAAAAACTGACAATTTAAGCGAAATAAAATAAAAGATGAGCGAGGTGAAAGAAAAAAAAAATCACGGATGCGAGATCAGTTAAAAAAAAAATATGTTCAATCGGTGAAGTTTTTTATAAAAATGATTTTGATTTTAAAAAAAAGTTAAGATTTAGAAGAAGAGAAAAAAAAAATCTTCATTCAGTGAAAAATATTCAATCGGAATACTGGGTTTCGGCACCACTTACGAGCACTTAGACTGAATAGCTTGAAGAAAAAGAGAAAGAGGGAACAGAATTAAACTGCACGCTTACTTGAAAGATACTGGTTTATTATCTCTGTGATGCTATAGACATTATTGAGGTTTGTTTACATGAGGAGTTAGGATTAGTGTTGTATACAGCCCTTGGCCAACCATAACTTATATATATATATGAATAGTACTGTCTTTATCTACTTCTGCCTGTAAATCATCTCTACTGTCTTTTACATGTACAAAAATAACATGAACATTTTTACTCACCTGGGCCCTGTTTCATAATAAAGTACAAACTAATACTATTAGTCTTGTACCTTATACCTTGTACCTTTTATATTTTTACTTATATAACTTCAGCCCTGAAGAAGCCCTGCAACGTGGGGCGAAACGTTGTCTCATTAAAATAGTATATTTCTACTATTTGAGTTTTTTTGACCGCACCCGGACCGTATTCTTTTCATCTTTACACACGGTCAATCAATAATCTTCCAGTATTAGTCTTGTCGATTTAACTTAATACAGTGACTTGTACTTTAGTACTTTTAAAGTCCTGTAATATCACTAATAGTCATCCCTATTATAAAAAAATAAGTATTAGTGCTATTACCATGTTGTTTCTATAGTTGTGTTATGGACCAATACTACTAGCTTTCATTAGGAAACAGGGCCCTGATAGTACGAAATTGGAATACCTAGTGAGCTCAGTAACGCGTACGTTAAGGCTCAATGTTTAATAAGTACCTTTTCAAAGATGACGTGACTACCGGACGGTAATGTATTCTCGCCTTCCTTTGCATTATATAACTTTTAATTTTTATTTCCTTAATTATGTTATTTTTACTTATTCAATTACCGGTATATACATTTTATTTTCCACTTCTTTTATAACTTTATTTTTATTAATTTCATTCTATACAATTATTTACTATATGTCATTCTGTTTATATGTTATTTTTTGTATTCATTGGTTCTTGTTATTTGTTCTTAGCCCTGATGAAGGGTAGAATTTCGGGCCGAAACGTTGGCACTATTAAATAAGTTATTCCAACCTATTTGTGTTATATTCTGACCGCACCTCCCAACCATCTTCTCCTCATGTATATTGTCATACATCGACCTACTTCTTTGTTTTTGTCTATGATTATGTTTCCTCTGTCATGTAATAAATCGATATACTTGTTAAGTGAAAACAATGTAAATGTAAAATGTAAGAAAGTTTTGTTGTGTTTTTGTAATCCTTTGATGCTTTTGTAAAAGGTTTCATATTTTTGGTTTTCTCAGATCAGCTCCTGTTGATTTCATGGTTTGATCTGTATAGTTTATTTTCTCCTACTGTATATACTTTACAATCCAAATAATATTAAGAAAAAAAAATGTTAAAACCTAAAATACTATCCCAAGTTTTGGGTCAAGCTAATACTAATGGTGTTGAGAATACATTGTAAGTGTAATACTGGTTTAGATTATTATGGCCATGTTTACTTGTGATTGCTTGGTATGGTTATCTTAATTTTTATTACAATTAAAGGCTTTTGAATCATGAAGGAGCTCTATTAGCTTACAGTGGTTATGGAAATAGAGATGCAACAGTTACAGCAGCGATTGCTAGCAATATTTGGTCAGCTTATGAAAAAAATGGTAGGATGGCTTTAAAAGAAGATTGTCTACAAATGGTCCTGATGGAGTGTTCGGTAATTTAAACCTATTACTCAATTTATAAAAGTTTTTTATTATTAATAACTGCTCTGAATTGAAGGGTTTTTAAGTTAGTTAGTTATTGTTTTTAATTTAATTTTTATTTAGACAAGAGTTAACATATTGTAAAGTGAAATCATTATTCATTATAATTCGAGTAGATATTTGTAATTTGGATAATTTTACATGTATATTCTCAGTTCGAAGAACCATATTGATGATTTATAAGTATAAATTTTAATCTATTGTCTATATTTGGTTCCTATGGTTTCATTATTTAAACTTATTACTTGTCTGGAGGTCTTAATCTGCCATTAAGAGTTATATACTGAGAGGTAATTTACTTCTATTTTATTTTTCACTTCAGGTGATTTTGAATAGTTATAATTTTTATTTTAAATAAATTAGTTTTGTGTTCGCTAATTATAGTTTATGCATTCGAAAGTGCTTGAGGTGTCATATTAGGTCTGTTCCTACAACAAACATCTGAAACTTGTTTTATTAATTTTCACATTCTATATTTTAAAAATTATTTGGTGTTTATGAATTTACTGACTATAATAGCAGATCCCAATAATACTGCTTGTTAATTTTTTTCCTATCTTCACAGTCAGTAGGTCCAATTCTGCCAGAGAAGATTGTGATTCTTCCGGTATCCATGGGTTGGTAGGTTGGTTACCTCTAGGATTACCCTCCTGTATGTCAGAAATGATCAGATAGGTATAAAGGCATTCTTCCTAGGAGGTAGTGTAGTAGTATAGGTCATTTGTTTGTTTTTATTGTAGAAGCATGCTTTCCTCTGACTATTATTAGGTTATTTGATATGATTTAGAACATATGATTTAAAAACTCATCAGTAATCTTTATTTATTTTTTTTTTTGAGATTGTTAACAGCTCTTATCTCTAATAGTTGTAATGGGTGCATACCTAGAGGATATTTTATTGTTCTTGTTTTAATTATTATTACTCCTATTGCCACAGGAATGCTTTCTCTAAGCATTTTTTAAAAATTCAATTAGCCATTACAGAAATAGAACTAGGTCCTTAATTTGCTGTATCCTGAATATTCTTGAAGGCACTAAGAGCTCTTTCCTTGTCAGTGAAGTTTCTTGAATATTTCTGTAGACAACAAGTGGCCTAAGTATGTTGGGGCTGGAGAAAACTGTCCTCTCGAGTCAGTTAAGGTATGGGTTTGTTTTGAGTTTATAAAAGGACATACCTTTCACTTTGATTAATAAGGATGTCAAATAAACCCTTCATGTATTTTTTTTTTTTTTAATTTTTATTAAAGAATTATTTTGTTACAGAACAATGACCAAAAGGGGAATAAAAAATCTAAACTGTGCATGCTATTCCAATATAAAATATTAAGGTGCCTCTACATGTTGGCCGAGCCATGGCGAACTCAGACATGCACGAGCATGTGGATGGGTGGCTTGTACGAGTTGGCCTAAGCTCGTTGCCGATCCGTCGAGTGTCGGTTTTTTGGACACAGATCAAAGGGGTTCATGAGAGCGCTCGTGTAGCATCTCCACCATTGTTCTTTGTCTAGTTGCAACCAAGAGCTGTTAAGAGCTTAAAGGTGTTTGTTGGTACTTTTTATAATAAGTTTTATATTTAATCTTATTTATTTATGTTTAATTTCCTTTCATTTACTTTTTTTTGTAATAAAAATAATATAATCCGAGTGCAATGGCTGAAACCACTTGTACGTCCGCCATGTTTGCCTCTCTGAATAACACTGAGATGTGGATGGTCCGCTTTTTGTTTACCGAGCATTTGTACAAGCCTCCGATTCGTGACGAGCGGCCAACATGTGGATCCGTCTTTAGAGTTATTGAAAACTGAGGTTTTGAGATATTGGGCACTTCAGGGGAAGTTCTATAATTTTTTTGTCATGGAAGAACAGCTTACTAGTTTTAATTAGTAAATTAGTCTTAGACTAGTTTAAACAGAGGAAGTTAGGTGTTATTTCTTTCCAAAAACTTTATAGAACATTAAAGATAATATGTTTTTGATTTTTTAGACTGTTCCATCAAATACAAGACTAATATACTTTTGATATATAGGAAGATGGTCAGGGTTGTGGTCAAAAGTGAAACAAAAATAGTTTACAAGTTTAGTTTGTTTCACTTTTGACCGCAACCCTGACCATCTTCCTATATATCAATTTGTACGGTCAACTATATATACATATATATAATATACTTTTGTTTCTGATATTTGCCTATCAAAAGCAAAAGTCAGTTATTATTTAAAAACTTATCATACTTTCAATAATTATTCAGTATTAGTGGACAATTAATGGAAAATTTAGTGTTTTTAAATATATCTAAATGTTTTAATGTTTATAATTTTATTATTTTTTTGTAATTCTTGTTGTTCATTTAAATAGGAGCTATGTTTTATGTATTTATTTTTTTAAATTACTCGTTTAAGGTCTTAGTTTCTTACATTTGTTTTACTGCTTTTTATTTATCTATAGGAATGGGTTTTACTTGTATATACAAGATATCCATCCATCCATGTTAAGTCTCTTAACCTCTACGTTTTTGAAATTTAGATTTAATTTTCACTGGGTCTAAAAGGGATATTTAGTTTACTTTTTGAGGACCGGCAGAGGATACTAAAATGGCTGTCATGATGATGAAGCCTGAATTTGAGATTCCTCAGTTATGATGACGGATACCTATAGAAAATTGAATCCTAAAATAATTTTGTTGTATATGTCCTCAAATATTCTAAATATTGTTTTTGACTTCTGACGATTTATGCTGAAACTGTGTCTGGTATAAATTCGACTTAGAATCTGGTTTGCTGTGAGAATCCATATATCAGCACTGGAAAACAACTAGGGAAAGAAAATTGAGAATACCATAAAAAATAGAATAATATATCTGCGAAAATCAAATAAAAATTGTACAGGTTAGTGGGACAACCTTTATACCCATTAACATTTTTTTTCCCATGAAGATATTTAATTTCAATTATTTGATTTTGAATTCTACCTTTTACTTTCTACCTTGGGGAATAACCCCTATATTATAGTATAGATAGGTATATTTTGCAATCACTCTTTTACTTATTTATATACTTTACTTATTGTTTTGTTTGTAGGAAGGGAAGGTGGCAATAACCCAAGTTGCAAATGTGCTGCTATGTTTGTGCTCGAAACAGAGTGTTGGTTTTGGTATGCTTAAAGAAAAGGCTCAAGCTCTTTCCAAATATTTAGAAGGTCCTTTATCAAGAGTTATCACCTGCTAAATTTTGATTTGAAATATTATATATTTTGTGATAGTAATAATAAATACTTCTATTTGTTTATTTAACCATTTTTATTATTTTTTAAATTTCTGAGAATTATTAATTATGCTGTGCTTCTGCTTTTCTCCTTTTTTGAGACAGGTAGGGGTTTCAGTAATGGTATTTATTCCTACATTTCAATTGGTTCTTAACGGGAACTGACCTACTGTTCTTAAAACTTTATGATGTACTAGCCATTGTTGTGGCTCAGTTAAAAGTTAAACTTACAATATTTGTGGATGTACAATATTTTTTGTTGTTCCCTTGGCTGTGTATATATAGAGATTCTCTGTATTGATCAATATATGCAACATTATTGTTATGATTTGGTTACATAAATTCTAAGTTATTTTTTACTCAACATTTTCTTTTCACATGAGCCTTCTATTTTTTTTTTTGTAATATTCAATACATATACTCATTTAATGCAATCAGTAATATTTTTTCTTACTATGTACAAAAAAACAATTCAATTAATTTATTATAACCTTGCAATGTCAGGGAACATGCTAAATTGATGCACTTAAAAACAAAAAATGTTAAATAAAAAAAAAATATTTAAAATATGTTTTTTCACTTGATGTTTTCAAGTTTTGTTTATTAAAAATAATCCCTGCAGATTATTACGCATCAAAATATTATCATATAAATATATATCAAATCATAATGTGATTAGATCTGGTAAATTACTTTATTAAATTTAAGAGGGCTGTTTTGATTCCAAAGCTTAAGCAATTCATCCAGTGCATTACCCTGTGTGGTGATGGTTTATGATATGATACTCTCTGTATCAATTGGGTGATGTAGATATACCTTTAATAAATGAAGTATGCAGAAGTACCAGGAGTTCCTTAGAAAACTTAGTAAGTCTTCAGTCTTCAATAGGTGGATTGCGAAATTGGCTGAGACTAATCTTTCCTTTTACACCGACCTAGTTCTCAACACTAAGTCTGACTCGTCCATCTGGTTTAGATATGATGACAATGGGTGACCACCAGTCATTTGTAACGGGACTAATAATATGTGCGTCTTCCATTATATCTTACTAATTTTTAACATGTTCTGATAGAGATTCTTTTGTAAATCAAGATTTTGGCATCTTTCTAGAGGTTTATAGATATTTTGATACTTGGAATGCAGCCAACTTTTTTTTCAAAGATTTTTGGAAATTCTTGCTCAATGCTGCTTCTTGGATAGTGGGTTATCCAAGTTTGGTTTAGATTTTTTCATTGAATGGTAGGTTTTTCCCATGTCCAATTCAATTTTCTTTAATTCAAGACCAGATTGTATGATCCTGTTCTCACCATGTGAACAAGATTAATTTTCATCAGAAAAGAAAGCCTTCCTATACTAAAAAGCTAACCCTCTATAAATACTTTGAAAGAGTTCATGCACTGTACATAAACTGTCATGCCTGGCTTAGAAGATCTGTAATTTTTGCAAGACTCCAAATAACTTTGCATTTGTGTGTCAGAGAAAGCAACATTAAGAACTTCTGGCAAGTAATTTACAGAGGAAGAACAGGAAGCACCCAAGCAATTACAAACGTGCCGATGTAAGGCATCTGAATGAGGAAAATGAATCGGAGGATTCAAATTCATAATGCCAAAACAATCATTTGCACCCGAAGAAATACAGCAATTTACTTGCCACATTCCTGTGCCTCTCAGGAATGAACTAAAGCTCGACGAGATGGAAAAGGATGGTATCAATAGAAAGGAAACCGACCCATGTGATTGGATAAGTAACCTAGTGCTGGTTAAGACGCATAAAAAGCTACAGATCTGCATTGATACAAGAGATCTGATTCGAGCCCTAAAGCGAACGGAATACGAGATCCCAACAATCGAACGTATCGTCCCCGAGCTAAATCAAGTAGATTTTTCTCTGTGCTAGACACGAAAGACGTATTTTGGGATCTGCATCTAGATGAATAGAGTTCTAGACACCACTTTTTGGACTCCATTTTGAAGGTGACGGTGGATCCGTCTTCCTTTCGGTTTGAAGGTGTCAACCAACGTCGTTTTCACGAAGTTTTTGCAGGAATACTAGGCATTCTGATTTTAGGACGAGGGTGACCAATCGAGAAGCCTGTGCAAACCACGACCGAGCTCTTGAACGTCTTTTAGCCGCGGCCAAAGCTGCAAATCTGAAATTCAAGCAACAAAAGTAAAGTTTCGCTGAAGAAGTGCCAAGCTAAATGTATGATTCATATCTTCACCAAAGACAGTTGTACGTCGACCCAGAGAAGATTAGAGCTGTTAAAGCTATGCTAGACCCAACTGATGTTCAGATCAAAAGCTTCATTGGTTTGGCAACATATATGGCAAAATTTGTATCAAATCTATCATCAATCTACAAACCATGACCTTACGAAGAAGGACCAACCCTAGAGATGGGCCAGTGAACACAAGCGAGCCGTCAAAGTAGTGAAAAAACGAATACTGGATGCCCCTGTACTTACGTTATTCAACTAGAAAGTCCCTAAAGGATTTAGAGGTGTCTTCATCCCACGGTCGACCCGTCACATAATCAAACTAGTTCATCTTGTCTATTCTTTTGTTTGTATATATTTTAAGAATTTTTTTTTTATTTTTATTTATTTTTTTTTAAATTTTAGTATGTATGAGATCATCCATCACTATTACCTATTGCCCACAGCTGTGTGGCAGATTGTAATATCTATGAATAAATAAATCTATCAATATCAAAAAAAATATATAATTAAATTATACTACTCCTCTTCAAGTTGATATTCGTCAATTAGGTCTTCATCCTGATCTAGATTTATGGATTCTCCGTCAACAGAAGTTTCTTTCGTCTGCTCTTTATGCTTGGTAGCAGTTGGAGAATCTTTGGGGTTTTCAACTAATTGAGTTTCCGAAGACAATTCATCTTCTTCAGGTAGCCTACAATTGAATTTTTATATTTGATTTATTTTAACACTATAGCATAAGTTTTAACTAACTTTTTGCGCACTACCAGCGAGATATTGAAGTGCGGACAGGGCTCACATTACGCTTTCGACACCGTAAATGGTCCGTGAGAACAACTACGTTTGTCTCACATATACAATTGAAGGCCATCTTGTCATGGAAACTGGGCCTCTGGTCATGACGGAATACTGACCATCCTGCTGAAACTGAGCTGAGCGATTCCCTTCCTTAATAGTTGCCAAGGAAGGGAATCGCTCAGCTCACCAACTTGTACTACTTATGCTTGAGGTTGAGATACTTCCCCGATAAATGGAAGCATCCCATCCTGTTTCCTCTCCTCAAGCCGAAGAAGATAAGATTTGACGCCGACCATTACAGGCCCATAAGTCTCCTGCCTCATCTCGCTAAGGTATAAGAAAGGATTATCCTAAATTACCTTCGGGAATTCTGTGATGACATACTCCGTTACACCTTACTGGCAGACCTGCTTTCAGGTTCACATGAGTACAGAACACCTGATGAAGCTCCAGAATGAAGTGAACTCCAGCTTCAATCGGAATCATGCTACGGCCATGATCTCCATAGATTGTACAAAGGCTTTCGATTCTGTGTCTCACGGCATATTATGCCGTAAGCTCATAGACCTCGAATGTCCGGAGCAACTCTACGGTGTCATAGCATCGTTCCTCGACAACAGGACCATCTCTGTGTGGGTTCGAGATGAGCTTTCCCGCTCCATCCCACTGAAATGCGGAGTGCCACAGGGAGCAGTTCTATTGCCAGTGCTATTTTCAATCTATACCGCTGATGTGGTTGGTGAAAATTACAAAGTAGCTACAGTTGCCGCCTATGCCGACGACATCGCCATCTACAGCAGCAGTATGAACCCCAAACATGCACTAGAGCGGGCCGGAGCAGTCTGCAATGAGATTGTTCAACGACTGAGTAATTTAAATATCACCATGAACCCAGCTAAGACAGGCTGCATCGTGTTCGCTCAACAACAACACAAGCATAGAAATGGTGTTAGCACACCTTGACTCTAAGTAACATTAATTTCTTGTGTCTTCATTGTCACATCTTTAACAGTTTGTAGATATAGGAATATCAGTTTTCTTATTCTTAGGCTCTGCTATAATTATTTCAGAAGATAAATTTTTAGGATTAAAATTATCTTTAGCCTAAAATTGTTTTTTAATAAATACTGAACAGAGAGGAGTAGATTTTTTATCTGTATTCGGTATTTTGGATACGTATCAACTTCAAATTGTTTTGAATCTAACTCAGCCTTTAATTTCTTTACAGTTATACGTCACCTTCCTAATTACTACATTTAGTATTTTTATTTGTTCGTAGAAAATGTATGATATTCTATTTTTCTTTCAATATAGTATTTTAGTCATTGTTTTAATATAAAGAGGGAACTAAGTGACGTTTGGAAGTCCAGACGATATCCCAGAGATAGTAGGTGAAATCAGTAAGGAGACGGTAAATACCGACTAGCTCCACCTAATCGTTGGGAAAAAGTGCCACAGATTGTAGCTATTGCCTCTGTCACCATAGAAGCAATCTACGATCAAGGAAAGAAGGTATGGGTTTTCCAAACAGATAATTGGTGACCTGGAGGGCAAGGTGAACCAAGAGACCAGCATGCTATGGAGTACACAGTCGCGAGGTGAGATCAGAAGAGGAAGAAGGATAGAGGTAAATAGAGGTTTTAATATTGAAGTAAAACAGCTTCCTCATGTCATTATTAATAGCGGCTTATTAACATGTCATCAACATTCGATTTAAGTTACACCAGATTGACATAGTATTTTTATGTAAATCGGACCCGCGTGCAAAAAGTAGTATAAACATAGATTTTTCTTATTCCAAATTCAAGTTCTAGAACCAAAATGATTACAATGATTTCAAAGGAGTTTTTTTAGCTAAATTTTGCTCAATATGTGTGTTGGGGCGAGAGGTGTTTCGATGAGGATTCGCAAATCGTGCCAACGACCTCGATGATTGCGAATTCTTGCCACTGCGGTGCCGAGTAAAACATTTATCTGACCCATAGCCGACATAGATAGAATAGCATTTTGAGAGTGATTTGAATCTGATATTTTAGAGGTGGCTGCCGAGGGGTTAGAAGAAGTGGGTGCGGTGGTCGAGTCGTTAAAGGAGTTTGGTGCGGTATCGGTGCTATACGAGAACGAGATGGAATAACGTTCCGGTGAGGAGATTCGGATTTTCGAGATTCTTTAGAGAAAAAATGCAAAAGTGAATGATGACGTCTACCGCAATGTCGGCAAGACACCCTAGATGAACACTGGTTCGAGAAGTGACCAGATGCCAAACAATTGATACAACGATTTAACCCTCTAATACGGTCGCATCGTTGTTGGGGGGTGAGCGTTTTAAAACTAGGGCAATCGTAAATGCGGTGAGATTTTTTACATGCGGGACATTTCGTCGAGTTTACTGGTGAGTCTGTTGTCATAAGGACTTGCCTAGAGCATTTACTGTACCCCGTCTTAGTTTGCAAAGGTTCTGGAGCAGTATTCGTTATAAGGGCTTCCGATTGCGTAATTTGACCGCCTGCCGTTGGATAAACTCCGCGAACTCCTCCCAAGTCGGAAGTTCAGGTTTTGAGCCACATTCCCTCTCGAAACCCTCTCTAGTTTTTCCATCTAATAACCGAAGTCCCAAAATGCTTAATATAAACCCCGGGAGATCGTACAAACGGAGCTTTAGAAGCGCAGAGGAGCTCTCTACTACCACAGCTGAGAACGCTTCTAAATTAG
>NW_027109868.1:29145-37481 GCF_000696795.3 Halyomorpha halys
GATCGGTATGTCGCAGATTGGTCGATTTCTAACTTACTGGTATCCCATACAGGACTGGTATTTCCCAATGATAAGGCCTCATAAAAGTTATTTCTAACATCCTCTTTTAAGGTTTTTAATTTCTCCTTTGGGGCATTTAATTTCCGAGCAAGAGAATTCGCCTCCCAAAATACTGTTTCAAAGCGTTCGTATGTGGCGTCAATGCGCGAGAGACGCGCGGTAAATATGGGGCCTCGCGACGGATCGGTATTAAAACTACGGCCCAAAGAGGTAGTGGACATTATCTCCTCGGCCAAATCATTCAACTGTTCCTCCAATTCCATAAATTTAGTTTCCCAATCATCACTTAAATCTTGACTTTTCGGAGGCATTTTTTATCAACAAATCAAAACAATCGGTGAAAATAAAAGTTATAAATAAACGAACTAATTTAATACGGACCGGACAGAACCAAACAATCCAGCCAAAAAAAAAAGAACCAAACAATCCGGCACGGTAGGACCAAACGTTGGGGCGAGGGGTGTTTCGTATGTGAAAACCGACCTCTTCCCCAGAGGGAAATGTTCGCTGGTTCGAGATAAAATAAAACAAACAAAATAACGGAGGACCTGAAATAAATATCACATAAAAAAAAAAATAATTGAGAAAATGAAATAATAAAAAAATAACTTTCCAAGTGATACAAAAATTTAATTAATTAAAATATAAACAAAAAAATGAACTGTTATGTTGTTACAAAAAAAAAGATAGTGAATCGTGGAGTAAAAAGGATAAACATATTTTGATACATATATAAACAAAAAAAATCTATTTACACCAGAAATAATAAGTTAATTAAAGCAAAAAAGAAAATATGAAACTCGGAGGAAGAACATAAAGTCACTCACAGATGGGCGTGGGGTCGATATGCGCATATCACAACAACACCACAAGTCTAGAGTTGGTTGACCAGGATGACCGCTGGCGAGCTGGTGAGAGAGAGGTTACCGGGCAACCCGACGACTCCAAAAAACTGTTGAGTGAACAGTGGTGACTGCCTGTGAGTCGGTGAAAAGGTTCCAATAGCTCCAACAGACAAGAGTCAACAAACAATGGCGGTGGAGCGTCCGTGAAGCAGTGCGTCTCTCCTTATGCCGTGCCAATGCCAACTGACATCGCTCCAGTGATCCCTAAATCTTCACTACCAACTGCCTCATCCGCGGTTATATAGGAACTGGCGCCACTGCCTTCGGTATTGCTCCGCACGTGTTACACCTCCGCAATTTATTTATAAACGTAGAACCTCCTTATATCCCTTATTTTTATTTACAAAATTAAAATTACTTATAGTTAAAAAAAAAAAAATGAATAAACATAAACTTACAACTAACAAAATTAAAAGTCACTTGGAAAGTTGTCAAAACAAAATTAACCTAAATAGAAACCAAAATTTTGGGCTTTAACAATGTGGCTTTCGGAAGGCATTCCAGAAGCATTAGACTGGGGTGGAGACTAGATCTGATGGTGGGAGAGATCTATTCAAAGAGCGACTTCACATAGCATTGCCGTAGAAGAAATATTAGAATATGGTCGTTACTACATTACACACTTACTCTTTTTTCAGCGCTTTCACTTTGTGGCCCGGCATTTTCGGAAGGATAGGAAGGTTGGGATAATCATTTTCCATTTTCATTATAACATCACGATCACAAGATATGCACTGTAAATTTCTGAAAAAAGTATTAAAGAATTAGAGTTAAAAAATAAAACTATAAATATAATTAGTTTTTAAAGAAATGCTTTTCTTATTATATATTGTCATAAAATATTTTTAATATAGTCTGGCAAAAAGCCAATCTCAAACATGTAATATTGATAGCACAATGTACTTATTACTAGAGACATAATTTTCATGCAGTTCTATGCTTTGTTGTCTAGCTTCAAATTCACCTCGAATAAATCCTCAATAGAAAAATGAAGCGTGAAAAGGAAGTTAGTTCTATTGACACTTCGTTTATATTCCACGTTATCCTACTTACGTGCTTGTTGAGGGCTGTCTAGCTTTCTGATCCACACTGGAAGACTGGGAGGAATACGGATTTAAATATCCGTATTTTGGCATTTCTACTTGCTTCTTGCTTGACTATTACAGTTTTGAAAATCTGATGTTACACTCCATTGGTCTTCTTCACTTGATTTAGAACCACCTGGTCTATTTTACCATCTTTACTTACTATGGTCCCTAGATACGTATAAGCATTCGTAAGTACTAGGGGTTCACCATTACACAACATCCTAGGCTCTGCGTTTTCTCTTCTAATACCCATGATTTTACTTTTGTTAGGTTCTATTTGTAAATCTTCAGTTCCTCATTCCATTCATCCAAAGATGTCTGAAGAGCCTCTTCAGAGTCAGCTATCAGTACGATATCATCCGCATATATCATCGCTTGAGGGTGTAGGTTTTTGGAACCTAACTCCAAAAACCTACTAGTGCTCTTGGGCATCTCCTTTTACACACTTTCCATACCTCATCCGGTAATAATAGTAGCGGGCTTAGGCTGTCCCCCTGCTTTACTCCCTTAAAGTAGAAACGCCGCGATGTCTTACCATTAGTCTTACAATGCTCTTTGGGTCTTGTACACTCACCAAATTTTCTGGCACTCTTCTTGTTATTAAAAAGCTATTTTTAAAAAGATTAAAGCAGCTGTTAGAGGAGGGAGATCTTCCGGATCACCAGTTAGATAGAAGCAGTGTACTATTCAACACGTGCTTGAGAGGGCTCTTGAAGAAAAGAAGAAATTAGAAATCAATTATATATCTATTCAAATAAAAAAACTTGATATCACAGACCTCCCTTATTTAAACCATTAAATCAAGCTGAGATAACATAGGGTTTATTCCGGCTATTTGTAGATGAAGTATATGACATAAAAGAGAGCTTATGGATAAAATCCATAAGCATCCATATCCACTTAGTTAATTACCAGAATTTACTATTATTTAATATGTTTTGCCATTCAAGATTACAGGTAACACGTATCTAATATGTACGGTGGGCTTAAACTTCTCTTCCTTAAGCTCCATTATTTTCAACCCTCTTGGATCCAGTTCTTCCTCAGGTCCTCTGTCTCTCCTTGTCTTTTTTCACCCATTATTTTTTTCCCTCTACCTTTTGGGCATGACTTGTCTCAAGCCATTTCATTGACCGATCTTATTTTGGGGAGGAAAATAAGGCGGCAGCCTCCTTGAAAGTTTAGGATTCGTTCACATTTTCCGCTATCAGTATGTCGTGAAAGAAAATAACTTATTCCTTGATTTGGGTCCGGCGGAAGTTTTCTAAGAAGGGCTGCGCCGCCCATCTGTCATTTGTTCGATTTCTTTATTTATTTATCTATATCATTTGTTCGATTTCTTTATTTATTTATCCATGTCATTTGTTCGATTTATTTAATACAACTTAATTTCTTCGTAACTCAGTATTGCCAACGCATAATACATTCCTTTCTCAAATACGCATTGCTATTGGATGCAAGATTAAACTGGAAAGAACATTTGGAAAGGTAGAAAGAGGAAATCAACATGAAATTCAGGGCAATGCATTGTTTATTAGATAAAAAATGCAAACTATCAGTTGAAAACAACTTATGTTGTAAAAGAGTTGCAAGTTTTGAAAATCTTGGGGACTAATGGATAACGTGTAAATAGTTCGAACATTCCTCAAAAAGTACTAAGATGCATACTTGATGCACACTCAAAAACGCTAATTATCATGGTAGGATTATATAAACTCATGCTAATCCTAAAATGCGAAGCCCGGATGAGAAAGTTTTGAACTAAGGCTAGTTAGTAGACTAAGACTAATTAAGTAAATTGAGATACTAGCCAATGGGCTACACCCCATAACCAATTTTTATATAAAAGAAGAGCCAGCAGGAGAACTTGTTGAGTCAGCTTACTTTAGTCCCAAACTACCTTAAAGCTTTGCGTTTAGGTGTTAGTTGAGATTTCTAACATGTATTAAAAAAATAATTAAATAAATAAATTAAATACATATTTTTTATTTACTTAATAAAAAATCAAATAATTAATTATGTCACGAAACTAGCCACTAATATTTAGTAAAGTGATTCATGATGTGATTATTCCCATCTCTGCCACTAGTTGGAGTTAAGCTCCCCATAATTGGCGCGATCTGGGATAGGTGAAGACAAACTGAAAAATCCACCTGCAGCAAACGGGATTTTGGTGTACCGTAAGCAGAGACTGGATTTCCATGTTATCGCACTTTTTATCCTTTTATATATAAGAAGATGGTCAGGATTGAGGAAAAAAAATGAACAAATAGCTTATAACTATTTAATGTCCGACGTTTCGCCCCACTTTGGAGGGCTAAAAAGATACAAAAACAACTAAGAACATTACAAAAATAAGATACAATAAGGTAGGATTCTTTTTTCCTTTTGTTTGAACATGTTTTCAACCTATTATTTATCGTATTCACGATCTAAGGAAATTCAATATTTCACAAAGTTGTAAGACCTGCTCTTTTGTGACTAAACCGCACGATTTTAGTTTTCGTTTCATAGAATTTCATATTTAACCCTTTTTAGCCCCCCAAAAAAATGTTTAACGCTAATTATTCGGAGGTCTAGTTGCCCCGTTCCGATCTCCGGGTGGGGACTGCTTCAGGAGGGTTCATGGTGCAAGTTGAAAATTGCGAATAGAAAGCACTGAATGATGTTGAGATTAAATGCGAATTATATGATAAATTGAGGGAGTTTACGGTAAAGTACCGCGAAACTGTTTGAAAATAATATTAAGAGATACAAACGGAAATATTGAAAGAGAAGAAGTATAATATCCAACAATAAGTAAAGAAAGGGTCACGAAGATGTCGTGAAGTTGTTGGTAGGAATCAAAGATAATGTTGAAGCGGCTGGAAATATGCGTTTCGAGAAAAGGGAAAGTAAAAAGAACAGCGAAAACAATGTTACTTACCGGGCCTTAATTCATGAGGTCTCTAAATACCTATAAGGTATTAACCGATAACGTAAATTTTGTGGCTCCTTAGTGACGGAAATTATAGATAAAAATAATAACATTTTAGTTAATCACAGAGATATATTGGATACGTTCAAGAACTTTACAGTATCTTGAATAAGGGAAATAATTGTTATTAGCCTTTTACTGAATACCTGAGTGCTGGCTGAACCTTTGATAAAAGGACCGTCTAAGGAGGAAGTCGAAATAGCCATCGAAAAATTAAAACCTTGTAAAGCATCGGAATTGACAATATTGTTAGTGAACTAATATGTAGAAGGCAGCGAGTACGGAGTGCATTTGCGATCCACCAGAGCGCAGCACTGCAAGCCTCTCAGAAGCTGTTCTCCTGACCAGACTTCCGTAGGGTAAAACAGGCTTACCACAACTCAAAGGAGGGCCGCCAGGATAGTGAGAGGGGATACATCCTACTCAGACATACTGTTCCCCACTACTACACCACAAACCGACGGAGACTCAATCGCGGAACAGGTGGAGGATTCCGAACCACTTCACCAATTGCAAATTATGGCGCAAATGAACGCCATGTTCTCCAACCTCTTCACTAAGATCATGAGCGATAGGAAAATGTTCATGACGAATATAATTAAAGAAATGAGAGGGTTGGAATCTCAAAAATGAACGGTTATAGCATCCTTAACTTCAACTGTGCTGGCCTAGGCCCAAAAATAAATGAGGTGGCAGCGCTATTGGCACTCACTAATCCTACCGTGGTCGTACTCACCGACAGAGGCTGCAAGGGCGATCCCTTTAATTCAGAGGATATGCCATAGGTACGGATGACGTACACGACCTTCACGGCGGAGTTCTCAAGTCGTCCGCTATGGAACGACGTGGAAGAATATGCCGCCGCCTATCATCTTACGATTCAAGTGCGGATGCACCAACCCACCCAAATCACGAGGATTTACCAGCGTCCTAGAGGGCCAAAACCAGCCATTGGCTAGTGGTAAATTTTTACGCTAGACATAGTCAATGGCATAACTCCAATGAGAACCTAGCGGGGAGACAATTGGTCAAAACCGCCTTCACGGTAATCCATCCAGGCACTCATACTTTCCGCCATTTTGGGACCGGATCGACATCAACAATAGACCTTGCATTGTGACGGATTTCATCATTTCTGACCACCGGCCGGCTATTTACGAGATCTAAGGGAGAAGTCGACGTTCAGGGCGACGGAGAGATTCAATTACCATGAAGCAGATTTGACAAAGGCTGCAAGAAATCTCGACTTTACGTATCACCAAAGATGTTGACTCATAAATTAACTACTTCACACTATCAGTCATAGGGTCAGGGAAGCTTGCTTTCAGCCTTGCCTAGGCCTAGTTATTGCACGGGTGGTAAGCGTAAACTGGTAACGGGCAGTAAGGGTAAACAAAAACACCACAAAAGAGTGGTGTTTTTATTTACGCTTACCTATGATGATGGCCTACCTCCTTCAATCCTCTTCTCTTTCTGCTATCCAACAAGTCCGTCCGCTTCATCTCGGCAACTAGTACTGGTACCTTTCCTTAACGACTATACTGGTCCGTCTGCTACATCTCAGTAACCAGTATAGCTGATCCCGTCTCTCCACAGTTCTAGAATGTCCGATTCATCTCCGCAACTAAAACTGCTACCCTACCTTCGACCCCCTCAACCTTCTACCTAGACCTTCTCCTCCACCTGCGTCAGTGTCCAGAGCTCATTCCCTGGCACGGTTGTTCTTTTCTTCCTAACTTACTGAATACGCCTTGTCGAGGCCCTTCTGTAAAGTGGTTATCAGGCAGGTGAGCCACCTAAGACTAACTAACATCGCTCACTTATAAGCCAACCTTGGCAAATACAAGGCATGTAGTGAAGTCGAGCATTAGTAGTAGCAGTAGTAGAGCTTCTCAGGAAATATCTGTATAAGTTGACAAAATGTTGGCAACATTACAAGAAATGACTAGGAATTTAGGCAATAAGTTACATGGGTCGCCACATTATTATAATAATGTGAACTGGAGACCTATGGATTCAATACTAGTAAGTTACAGGTGTAGGAAAAATCTCTTAGCAGGCCAAAATCCCATCTTGCAATGAGACATTATTCAAGGTCTCGTCTCAGGTAATAATGCTAATACCCAATCAGCTTGTATCATTTCGTTCTGTATTCCGTTTTAGATTGATCTCGCGGATCTGAGGGTCAATACCACTGGCATTTCAGTTTTAGTGAATGTGCGTAAATGTGCGTTAGTTATGCCAATTACGAACATAGCGAACGTTTGCAAGTTGGAAAAACTTATTGAGACGTCTACGAGCTAAATCACTTATCAATGGAACAGTAGAAATATGCTGTTAAAAAAAAAATAGTCAATAGCTGGTTTTAATTAATAAACTAAAATTTGTTCAATTGATATTAAAGGAGACCGATAATGAAAACAAACGTGAGGAAAATTAATTCTTATTTGAATACTTACATATTAATTTTATTTCTGTAAAACACCGAGAAGAATAGAAAATGGATTTTAGCGAATGGTATATGCTGCTATTAATTATAATGTATCTAACTTATAGGTTATGGATATAATCTTACTTAAGGAATTTAGATTTTCCTCCTCGAGCTTGCAGCCCGTACTCGCCATAGGCTGATGTAATTACATTGTTTACCATCCTCTTAATATCATTTGTTAATCTTTTTGATAATTCGTGAAAATCTTCAATGCCTAGTTTTGTCTCAAGAGTCTCTTCGAAGAAATCAATCCATTTTTTCCAAAACAGCTTCTGAAATCCAAATGAAAATAAAAACGTTTGATTTATATTTCAATAATAATTAAAAAATTGTTAAATTTTTTTCACAAATTAACTCCAGTACTGAAATAAATAAGTTAAACAGTATACATAAGAAGGTGTGATTTAAATTTAGGGCTATTTAGGGATGGGGAGGTGAACTATTCTAAAACGATGGGATATACTTCAAGGAGCACTTTTTAGAGGTTCGAGATTTAGTTTTTTTCCACTTTTTGATCACTATGCCTCGTATCATCGCTGATATTGGTGGAATTTAGCCGCTTTTCGGTTTTGTTCCATAAAGGATTATCTTCAAATATTTTCTAGTTTATTTATCCCGCATTTTCTCGGATATTTATTCTTTTATTATTATTGAAGAAATGGTTTCAAGGAGAAGACATTTTGTTAATCGTAAAGTATTTCTTTAGTTGCTTAACCCTTGTAGTTTAAATAGATATCAGCCTTTAACCAGTTTTCATCATGTTGCTCGAGTCTCCCTTCATTGCTTCATCATAGTAGTATGCTTCTTTTTTTTTT
>NW_027109868.1:38417-39093 GCF_000696795.3 Halyomorpha halys
GCGCAGGAATTGAGGAATGCTGTCTCGGATTTAGAAAAATTCACCGGGGAGGTTGGTGAGTTGAATCATTTCATAAAAGGTGGAGATCACCTGATAGCAAGAATAGCGGCAAAGGAAGAGGAAAACCTGCTGAGCGGGGCAGATGCGATGTCATTGAAGGCGGCAGTGATTTGCAGGATAAAAAGAAACATCCTGAATCATATCCAGGCCGATCAGGAAACGCCATGGAGCTTGGTGAAGGAGAGCTTGAAAAAGTCGTTTGGGGGGGGGCAGATGGACACCTGGACATTTACCGGATGTTCTGGGAAGAGAAGAAGGCGAGACAAAGCAACGGGCAGTTTGCTGGAGTCCTCGCCCGTTTCAATGAAATCACGGATAAGATGAGGGAGACGAGGAGCATAGCGGAGCCTTTCTCATCTATCATGGGATTCCTGTCCACCATCTTAAAAGTGCAGGGAGACAGGGAAACGAGAGGGCTTGCCCAGGGAACGCAGTTTTATGGAATGAGTTGCAGCGTTAGGGGAAGGCGTGGCGGTCTGCATATCATCAGCGTGGTAGGAGTGGCGTGTCTCATCGACACAGGGAGTTCTAATACCATCTTGTGCAATGGAGTGTTGGGAGGGGCTGGGAGTGCTACCGGCGGGACTCCAGGAGAGGATCGGCGAGACCCCGAACC
>NW_027109868.1:43498-44992 GCF_000696795.3 Halyomorpha halys
GTATTATGCGGGAGTTCGAAGACATATTCTTCAAAGAGGGGGAGGTGTTATCGGCAACGGGGGAGACGGTGCATGAGATAGAATTGAAGCGCGAAAAGGTAACCTACGTAAAGGAGCGCCGATACCCTCAAGAGTTGCGCGAACATATACGGAATCAAAAGAGGCAAGGTATCATCGTTAATAGCACTTCACCCTACAATAGTCCCCTATGAGCCGTGAAAAAGAAAGCTGTGGTGGGGGAGAAAACGGAAAAGTACCGCGTTGTCATCGATTATCGAAAGTTAAATGAGAATACAGTAGATGAGCGGTACCCTATTCCCCGGCTGGAAGACATACTGGATAGGTTAGGGGGGGCTACTATATTTAGTACGCTTGACCTCAAGGCCGGATATCATCAAATAAAGATGCATCCAAAAGACCAATCGAAAACGGCATTCACTTTCGAACGTGGCCATTACGAGTTTACGAGAATGCCATTCGGACTGAAGAACGCTCCCATTACCTTCCAGAGACTGATGGACGAGTTTCTCAGAGGTATAGATTAATCCATGTGTCAGGTTTACATGGACGATTTATTGGTCTTTAGCAAATCGGAGCATAAGCACAAAGTACATCTGGCGACAGTATTCAAAAGGATTCGGCAGTTCGGGCTCAAATTGTCACTGGAAAAATCATCGTTGGGGCAGAAGGAGATCAGCTTCCTAGGACATAGCATCTCGAAAGACGGCGTCAAACCCAACATTCACAAAGTAGAGACACTGCAACGGATGGCAGTCCCCAGAGATGTAAAAGGGATCATCTCAGGGAGCTGGGGGCTCTTAAATATTATTGACGTTTCGTACCGGAGATGGCGGAGCAATTGGTCCCTCTGAACAACCTCCTAAAAAAGGGTAGCCGAATAGTGGTAACGCCGGCCATGGAAAATAACATTGAACGGTGTGTGGAAAGCTTGCAACGAGAACCGGTCCTGACCTTTCCGGATTTTAGTAGACAGTTCACGATCACTACGGATGCGAGCGAATACGCGTTGGGCGCGGTGCTTTCGCAGGAGAGTGAGCAGGGGGAACACCCGGTGGCATACGGGAGTAGAAAGCTGACGGATGCAGAATCGCGGTACAGTGCTCTAGAACGAGAATTGTTGGGGATTGTGTGGGCTGTGGAGCACTTCCGGCCTCTTCAGTGGGTCGGGAAACTGAAACAATATTCCGCGCGCATCACGCGATAGAAGGAGCTTCTAAGTCAGTTTAATATGGAGATTGTTTACAAACCCGGGAAGGAAAATGTAGTGGCAGATTGGTTGTCGCGAGCAATAATCGTAAATGCGGTCGAGGAGGAACAGGGAGAACCGAGCGAGGATGTCCGACAATTCCTACGGGAATGGACCCCAGGGGAAGGGAAGACGTCAAATACACAGCCGCAGGAGGAGGGAACTCCGTCCTCCCGCGATGATAGCTCTACGGGAGATAGGCCGTCCGAGATGGAGGAAGTGGACGA
>NW_027109868.1:45352-49873 GCF_000696795.3 Halyomorpha halys
GGAGAAGATTAAAAGGCTGTGGAGACTCGAACAAGTAGGGATCGATAGGACGTTTATTCGCTGCACGATGATGGTGGAGACTGTGCGAGACGGGGAACGGCAAAGGGAAGTTACATTAGCTCATCATCAAGGAAAGACCAATCAACGCGGTGTGAGCGAGACGTTACAAGCACTCAAGCGTTGTTATTTTTGGTGGGGAATGAAGAAGACGGTCCAGGAGGTTATAGGAGGTTGTGATATATGCCTGAGCACAAAATACGACCGCCACCCACCGACGGCATTGGAACCACTGAGTGACATCCAAATCGACTCGTTCACATGGAAAGGGTTCAAGTGGACAACTGTCATCGACCTCTTTAGCCAAGTGGCCATGGCTCACCTGGCTCAAGATAGGACAGCGGAGGCCGTAATGGGTTTAATTAATTTTATGTTTTTTTTTTTTGTTTTTCTCTCTCTCTTGGCTGTTAGCTTGGAAGGTTGGAGTTTTATGGAAAATATTTTGAGAGCAGCGGTTCTGACGGTACCCGAAAATACTCATGAAGTGACAATGGTGGAATCGCAGGAGCAGGGACTTCCGCCGCTACCGGCAACGACTTTGGCGTCAGCACATGCGACCACCCTGGAATGGATTAAGGTTCGCAACGGGACAGCGCAGGAATTGAGGAATGCTGTCTCGGATTTAGAAAAATTCACCGAGGAGGTTGGTAAGTTGAATCATTTCATAAAAGGCGGAGATCACCTGATAGCACGTATAGCGGCGAAAGAGGGGGAAAATCTACAGAACGGGGCAGATGCTAGGTCGTTGAGAGCGGCAGTGATTTGCTGAATAAAAAGAAACATCCTGAATCATATCCAGGCCGATCAGGAACGCCATGGAACCTGGTGAAGGAGAGATTGAAAAAGGCGTTTGGCGGGGGCAGATGGACACCCGAAGAGGACATTTTCCGGATGTTCCGGGAAGAGAAGAAGTCGAGACAAAGCAACGGGCAGTTCGCTGGAGTCCTCCTCGCCCGTTTCAATCAAATTACGGATAAGATGAGAGAGACAAGGAGCATAGCGGAGCCTTTCTCATCTATCATGGGATTCCTGTCCACCATCTTAAAAGTGCAGAGAGACAGGGAAACGAGAGGGCTTGCCCAGGGAACGCAGTTTTATGGAATGTGCCCAAGAAATGATGGACGCCAGCGGCAGGACGGTGGGATATCAAAATAGGAGGTTACACATTTCCGTGTCAGGGAATTGGAAAGGATGGTAACGTATGTAAATCGGGGGCAATTAGTAGGGAAGGAAATTTGAGGCAGGGCATCATGCAGGAGTTTGAGGATATCTTCTTTAAAGAAGGGGAGGTGTTATCAGCAACGGGAGAGACGGTGCATAATATAGAATTAAAGCGGGAAAAGGTAACCTATGTAAAGGAACATCGACTCAAATTGTCTCGAGAAAAATCGTCGTTGCGTCAGGAGGAGATCGGTTTTCTGGGGCACATCATCTCGAAGGACGGGGTTAAACCCGATGCGGACTAAGTGGAGGCTCTACAACAACGAATGGAAGTCCCCAGGGTTGTAAAAGGGGTTAGGTGGTTGTTGGGGGCTCTTAATTCTTACCGACGTTTCGTGCCGGAGATGGCGGAGCATTTGGTCCCTCTTAACAATCCCCTGAAAAAGGGTAGCCGTATAGTGGTAACGCCGGCCATGGAGAATAACATCAAACGGTGCGTGGAAAGGTTGCAGCGAGAACCGGCACTGGCGTTCCCAGACTTCAGCAAACAGTTCACGATCACGACGGACGCCAGCGAATACGCGTTGGGAGCGGTGCTTTCGCAGGATAGCGAGAAGGGAGAACGTCCAGTGGCATACGGGAGCAGAAAATTGGCGAACTCGGAATCGCGTTACAGTGCCCTAGAGCGCGAACTATTAGGGATCCTGTAGGCGGTGGAGCACTTCCGACCATACGTGTTTGGGAGGCGGTTTAGGATCCATACCGACCACCGACCTCTTCAGTGGGTAGGAAAACAGAAGAAGTCTTCTGCTCGCATCACTCGCTGGAAGGAGCTGCTAGGGCAATTCAATATGGAGATAGTCTATAAGCCGGGGATGGAGAATGTGGTCGCGGATTGGTTGTCTCGGGCATTAATCATAAATGCGGTAGAGGAGAAACAGGAGAACCATCGGGGGGGTCAGGCAATTCCAAAGAGAATGGACTCCAGGGGAAGGGGAGACTTCGAACACACAGCCGCGGGAGGAGGGAACTCCGTCGTCAGGGGACGATAGCTCTTAGAGATAGACCGTCGGAGATGGAGGAGGTAGACGAGATCGTTAACGACAAGAAACTGCAGATAATCTGGAAATCGAGGACTTCCGGCCTTATGAAGGTGGAATAATCCAAGAATGGGCAAACCTCTATCAACACCAAATGGTCACAACCAGGGGCGAGAGAGGATCAGATATGTCGGGCGCTAATGGATGCATCGAAGGCGGGAAGAACTTATTATCTCTACGTAGGGAATGAGGTCATATGGGAGAAGATCAAACGGCTGTGGAGACTGGAACAAGTAGGGATCGATAGGACGTTTATCCGCTGCACAATGATGGTGGAGACTGTGAGAGACGGAGAACGGCAAAAGGAGGTTACTCTAGCTCACCACCAAGGAAAAACCAATCATCGCGACGTGAGCGAGACGTTACAGGCCCTCAAACGTCGCTATTTTTGATGGGGTTGAAGAAGACGGTCCAGGAAGTTATAGGAGTTTGCAATATATGCCTCAGTACAAAGTACGACCGCCACCCGCCTAAGGCCGTGCAAGAGGAAACAACCACTGCATTGGAACCACTTAGTGACATCCAGATTGACTCATTTATATGGAAAGGGTTCAAATGGATAACCGTCATCGACCACTTTAGCAAAGTGGCATTGGCCCATCTGGCTCAAGATAGGACAGCGGAGGCGGTAATAGTCGCGTAGAGAACATGGTTCCAATTTTATGGGGTCCTAAGGCGAATTTCCTCCGACGGGGGCCGGGAATTCGATAATGCCACGATCAGGGGTGAGATGAAAACTTTAGAGGTAGATTGGAACATTAACACCCCATGTCATCCTAAAAGTAGAGGGGGTACAGAACGACTGCATAGCACTCTGAGTGACCATTTGCGGGTATATCATGCGGACAAAGGGCTGAAGCCGGATGAGGCAATGGTAAGGGCGATAGCCGCGTATAATCACTCCATTCATACCACTACGGGGTTTTCACCTTTTGAAGTCCTCTTTGGCCTGCAAGGGAGACGTAGGAACTTCATGGACACGGCGGAGGCGGATGTGGAAATTGTGAATCACGGAATGGTCATGCGGAAGTTGTGGGAGAAAGCGAGAGTGCGAATAGAGAGGGAGAAACGTCGGCGAGTGGAACAACATAATTTAAACCTTCGTGATGTGATGGGAGACATTCGAATTGGGACGGTCGTGTACCGCCGTTTAGGGTCCAATAGGAGCAAGGAATCTCGGCACTATGAGGGGCCATTTCGGGTGATAACCATTAGGGAACATGGTAACGTGGTAACCATTGAGAGTATACAGGAACCGAGAAAGAGCCGGACGGTTCACGTAGAACAATTAAGGTTCCCAGCGATAATAACTCCGGAGAGACCTGGAGTGCCTCTTCCCTAAGCTCAGGTATACAGATTTTCGTTTTTATTGGTTTGTTATTTCGTAGTATCGGAGTGTAAATAAGAAGAAGTGTGAGTGGAAGACAAGTGTAAATAGCCTTAATATGTAGATACAAAATTGTGTAAATAGCAAAATGTTAGGTTAAGTTTGTAAAAATGTGGTTATCTAGTTTTTTTATTTATTATTTTGTAACATGTAGAATGGTATTTTATTTTTGTTATTTTTACTTTTTTTTGGAGTTTACGAGGAATTGTTCGTAAACTGGCAGGGAGTTATAAGCAGAGCATTATGTAGTATGAGTCTTAATACCTAAACTCCCCATGTCAACAAGCCAGAATGTATATATAGAGGATTACACAGGAGAATAAATTAGTATCTTAGATGAGCTTGCGTGTCTCATTTCGTGCCCCTATTTTCCTTTTTTTTAAATCTTCAGTTCTGACTCATCATAACTGGTGCCGAAACCCGGGAGGTTCAGACCGTGTAATACGAATGCAATAACGGAATTTTTTTTCTCTCTCTCTCTTGGCTTTTCTCGTTTTAGCTTAGGGTTCCAGACAATCCTCCTGCAGCGACAATGGTGGAATCGCAAGAGCAGGGACTTCCGCCACTACCGACAACGACCTTAGCGTTATATATATATATATATAAGTTACAGCCTCAGTCAGCTGACATCGAATAAACAGCTGACTGAGATCAGATGATCGCATGTATATAAAGACATGTACCGAACCCAATAAATATAGTATGTTACAGCAGTTCACACGTGTTACATCTTATTCCTTCTTCTCTTTTTTGACATTTGACTTTCGCCGATACTTAACTGGTGCCGAAACCCGGGAACTTTAGATACCGGAGTAA
>NW_027109868.1:54519-75696 GCF_000696795.3 Halyomorpha halys
TATTGAGAGCATTAGAGAACCCAAAAAGCGCAGGACATACATACATAGTGCGAGTTAATCCACCTGCTAACCAAAAAGAACTTACGATTTTTCTTGGGATAATAAATTACTATCGTAAATTTCTTCCGAACGCAGCTGATATAATCTCGCCACTAACGCAGCTCTTAAAAAAGGGTAGGTCCTTTAACTTTACTAAGGAACATAAGGAGAGCTTCCATAGGTGCAAGAAAGCTCTAGTTGCGAAACCGGTGCTACCATTCCCAGACTTTCAAAATGGATTTATATTGACAACGGATGCTAGCGAAAGGGCGCTTGGGGCAGTCTTGTTGCAAGAATCAGATATTGGAGATATCTGGCTGGTGGCTTTTGCCAGCAGACAGTTGTCAGATGCTGAGTCTACATATAGCGCGCTGGAGCGCGAACTGTTAACCATCGTCTGGGCAGTTGACCATTTTCGCCCATATTTGTTTGGTAGGCGTTTTACTCTACGCACCGTTCATAAAACGTTGCTTTGGACAGATGGGCATAAAGACTCATCAGGTAGAGTCGGACGCTGGAACGAAAAAAGATGTGTACTTACAATTTCAAATTATCCACTAAAAAGGCTCACAAAACGTTGTCGGACTGGCTTTCGAGGGCTCTATATGTGAACCCTCCCCATGACGCAGGCCCTTCTGCTCGAGATAATATATTCCGTGGTGATGAGAATACAGTAGATCCCGATGGAGTCCCCCGGGAGCCCGTCATACACAACTCAACGAAACTGATACCATAGTCAACCAACCTAAGCGGCAGATTATTTGGAAAACTAAAACAGAAGGTGCATTGCGAACAGAACATACTAGATATGGCAGGCACATATTGTAACTTTATGAACCGTTCCCTCGGTTGGACCGGAAGATGTCATCCGCATAATCCATGATTAAACAAACATTGCAAATCATATTACATGTACGTTGGAAATAAAACCATCTTAGATCGTATTAAGCACCTGTTGGAAACAGCGAGGATAGGAGCCGATAGAAACATCAATTTATGTTCTAAAATCATGGAAACTATACAAGATCCCGAGCGCCAAAAAGAGTTAGTCAAAGCCTACCATGAAGGAAAATCAAACCACCAACCAAATCAAACCAATCATGAAGGGTTACTTGAAATTCTGGCCGCATTGCGTGCCGTTCAATTAAGGATGTTTTCCAGGCATGTACAGTATGTCACCGTGCCAAATACGACAGACATCCTATTAATATCCATCCAGAAATCACTCATACCCCAAATTCACCGTTATTAGACATGCTGGTTGACATTTTTACTTGGGAGGGTTCACATTGGCTAACCTTGTTAGACAACTTTAGTAAATTAGCCACAGCATATTCATTGCTAACCAACATCTGACATTGTTTGGGAGTGAATTTTTGCCTGGATGTCGTGCTATGGGATACAACAAACCATTACATCCGACGGTGGGAGGGAATTTTGAAACGCTCGCACCAGGACAGAATGTCCCGAGTGGAACATAAAAGGGCATTTCAATTACCCTGGGAACCCACAAAGGCGCGGTGGGTTTTTCCCAAAATGAGGTCGCCTCTCTGCTTACACCCTCTTCAGATCTCACGTGTCTTCTTTCCTCCTGGTCCTCGCCACCATGCGCTTCCTCGGCTCCTTTGCTCACGACCATTCCTTTGTTCATTCACTTCGTCTTCTGTTTCTGATACTCCTACAACTTCCGTTGACTCACTTGACGATCCGCTCAGTCTCTGCCGAAGGTTTTTCCTCCGTACTTGTTGGGCATTGACCTTTATTGGCTCGCCTTCGTCCATATTCCTTCTTCGATATATGTATGGGCATTGCTGGGCGATGTGTCCTTCGTTTCCACTTCGAAACACCGAGTTCGGGGACACTAGGCCATCAGGTGCCCAGTCTTGGCGCAACCATGACACTGCGGTCTTCTCGGCGGCTGCTGGTTTTTGGTTTTGCTTCTCCTGATGTTATGTCCGTTTTCAGCATTTTCTTCCGACCGCTATTCTTGTACTCTCTTCTTCTCAAGGGCGGCGGAGTAGTCCTTGGCTCATTGTACGAAATCCTCTTCCATCCTGGTTCTTCAACATCCATTCTGGATTCCTGTTCCCGGGCGCTTGTGTCTATAAGTTTCTGAGCACATTCTACGAAGGAGCGTTCTCTTGACATTCCCTCCTTCACCAATTCTTTCGCTAACCGAATCTTAAGTACATTGGATAGAAATTGCATCCGACCATGTACCTGAATTGTCTCCATTTCGCTGAGTTTATCGGCGATTCTGTTGTAGCTTCTTGGTTTCTTCGTCTCTCTAATCATCATAAATATGTCCTATTCAGCGGGCCCACCGTCCTCCTCTAAATGGCTCCTTCAATCTTGCCTTGATCACGCTCCAGGGTGTCTCCTCATCCGCTTGAATTTGACTAAGCAATACTTGATTAGTTTGATATTTCTTTTCACTTAGATTAGCAAACGACTACTGCCCTTAACTCCTCCGCATCCTCACTGTCGAGCAGGTGTTCAGCTGTCTTCGCATCTACTCGACCAATCAGTCGATCACCCCCTTTCAGGGAATGGCTTAACTCCCTTGTCTCCCCAGTGAACCTTTCAAGGTCGGAAACTGCCTTTCTTAAGTCCTGAGCGGTTGCCGTGCGGACTTTGATCCATTCCAGCGTCGTGGCATGAGCTTGCGGCAGTAATACTTCCGGTAGTGGCTGAATTTCTGCCGGAGGTGAGCTCGATCAGCTGAGACGGACTGTCAGCTATATACATATATATGTGTTACATATTTGCAAATAGTCCTTGTTTTTCAGAAAAGACATAATGAAAAACCAAAAAAAATGTTTGTGTTAGTGTAGGAACTGATGGATAAATTGATAAAGGTGTTGTATTAAAAAAGTGGTTAGAAACAACAAACAAACCATCCTTAATTCCTGGTCGCTCAGGTGATATTAATAAAAGCGGTTACCCCACTCCTCTCTTTCTCCCCTCCACACTCCCCTTTTCAACTATTCCCATATCTACCTCTCCTATTCCTCTCTCTTCCACACCTTCATCTTCCAAATGCTAACCCATCACTTACATGGTTATTAGTAAGCTGATAAATGTTATTCGTTGCACGGATCCTGACTCTCTAGCTCGGAAAAACTAGACCCTAACGGTGCTCACCCACACCGTGTGTGGATATTGTTGTTATCCTTGGTGCAGTCTGTTAGTAGTTTCTGGTGTGAGTAATCTGTGTAGTATAAATCAATCTAGCAGAATTTATTATCAATGTTATTGCAAAATGTGAATACAACATTGTGAATTTCAAGAGATTTTATTAAATATATTAAAGAAAACAACAGTTGTTTAATATCATTTAGGTCTAAAAGGACTTAACTCAAAATGTTTTTAAAAACTATTCCTATTAGTACTGGAAAGTATTGAAATAGTGAGTTATATAGAAATATTTTTTTCGGAACGAGCGAGGATTAATTTCTATTCAAAGCAGGGAGTGTATGAAAGTACTGCGATGCGCGCACCGCACCAGATTTTGTTAATTGGTATTGCTGTCAGCAGTCTTCTGTGATTTAAGTTTGAAGTTTTGATGGGCGTTCCTGCATTAATGTCGAAGAAGTTGGCGGAGGCCAATCTCGAGATTAGCGGTTCAGTATTGTCCCCCATAAAATATATATGTTGTTAAAAGAACTAATGTAGTTAAAAACCACACCTGCGTAGATATCTTCTCTGTGCTTCTCTCAATACTCTTAGTTAAGAACCTGTAGGCCTGTGTAAACTGTTCTACGGAAACTTTGTTGTTGAGTTGTATAATGCTTGCTTTATCGGATAGAAGTTCATCAAATTCAAATCTATCTAGTTTAACACCTTTTAACTTTTCAATACTTTCTTGCAAAACCTAAAACAAATATTTTTTTTTATTAGATTTAAATCTTATATAAATATTTATATCACTGTTTGGTTAATGTGTATATTAGTGTTATAGTGTATTTGTATGTATGTAAAGGGATTATTTAAGAGGGAATAAATGCAACAAACAACGTGTAATAAGTATAGGGATGTCAAATAAGTTCTTTTGGTTTTTGTATTCATGTTTTGTTTATAATATGTCACATTTTTCTGATGCAATTAATCCCAACAGAGGATTGTTTATCTTATTTGTAATATGTAAACAGTTATAGCGGCTGTTTAAAAACGTTAAAAGAAATTAATTTTTTATTTGGAGCTTTATATCTTTAAAACTACCAACAACATTATAAAACCTAGGAGGACGTCATAAAAGAATAGTACATTTGCTAAAATATGAGCCCTAATAGAGTTATTTACGTCCAGTAGTTCTCGGGATATAGCTTTTTAAAAGCGACATTTCATAAAAATGTACAGAATGAACTGAAATATCAGTAGTTAGTGAATTTATTTTGAGAAATCTATATCTCAAAAAACTATTTGAAATACAGATGTCTATTAGCACTCAAATTAAAGTTAGTTTAACATTTTGTCAAATATCATAAAAACTATTACTCCTACAAAGATAAACGTTATAAACTATTTGATAATCAATTTAAATTGCTTTAATTTGAGTGCTAGCAGACATCTGTACATCTTATGGTTTCTAAAAGTTTTTCATAAATCAAACTTATTGTCCGAACAACTATAAATCAATTTATTTCAGCAAATATAAAAACTACGATTTCTGCGAAGATAAACTTTATTTATAGTTTAGAGTCCGATAAACTAGTTTTAATTTGAGTGCCAATAGACATCTATCTATTCGTAACATATTTCCTGAGTTATAGATTTCTCAAAATAAATTAACTAACTACTAATCTTTCAGTACTTTTCTATGAAATGTTGCTTTTTAAAAAGCAATATGAGTTCTCTCTTAGACTCCGTACAGTGCGGATCGGGGTCTTCCTTTGACGAGAGAAGCAATACACCTATTGTTTGCCACATTTCGGCTCAAGACTGTCATCAACAGCTAAGCCTTCTTATGCATTTACTTCAATAATTTTTATTTTCTTTATATACTTGATGAGGAGACCAGCTGGAGTTATTATAGTGACATATAGCTCCAAATTCTATTTTTAATAAGTATTTACTCAAGAATTTAGTACCTATTTTTCTGTACAAAGATGGATTCCAAGAATCTGAGTACCACCAGAGCTAGTTCCGGCAAGGAAGCAAAGAACCCTTTGCCGGCAAGGAAGTAAACAGAAGGTAAGAGTTTTGCTAAGATAACCTCTCAGAACATAGAAAAATTCCCGAAACGAGAACAAGCCATCGTTCTTACTAGTGTCGAAGAATTTAAATTGATTGATTATCTTGAGAAATTACTTCTCCCAGAAACATACGATTCGCCTCAAGAATTTCAAATAACCGTATTTGTATTCACCTAAGCTCTAAAAATGAGATTGACAAAATCATAAATTTCAATGCTTCCCTAAAGCTGGGGGACAACAAAGAACCCATCCGTAGACTGGTCAAACCCGCAAAATGAGTAATTATTTTCAATGTCGAAACCAGTATTCCCAACAGCACAATAGAAGAAAGATTGAAACAAGCAAAGGTTATCTCTGTGTCGCCAGTTCAGTTCCTGTCCGTTAGTGTCTAAAAATCTATTTATTCCCATATTCTCAGCTGGAGACGACAAGTTTATATTACTCCTGAAATCAGCGAGCCTCTCCCAGAATCTTTATTTATTAAAACCGATGAGGGAACTTTTCGTATTTTTTTAACGAAGACACCGGTGCATGCTATAAATGCAAAAAAAGAGGGGCATTTCTCATCCCAATGTCCTCCCTTCGTTCTGATAATAAATCTGCCAGCCCGCCAGGATTGGTCGAATTTCCGACACTTAATGAAACATTACCAGCCACTGACAATGAACCAAACCCAAAATAACGCTATCTCATCAATCGAAGTGACGCGGGTAGTTGATAACTTAGCCTTAAAGTTGAACAAACAATCGATTTAGAGGACAAGGTAGTTTCGGAGAGCTCTAAAATTCGCCGAATCATGTAAATTTAATAGAAACCATTGACTTGGGATCCGGCGACCTCAAACGTACAGACCGACTAAGAGAAAAAATCTTTAGCAGACACACTGCTACCACTGAAAGATCTTTGATTCTTCGGACAAGAACTACCCTCTTTCGTTCGTTGAGCTACATTCCTTTCTAGAAATTGTCTGTTGTAATAACAAAAGACCCAGTTTTAGTTGATCTAGAAATAAAAAATGATCTTGAGTCAATTATCAGCATGTTTTTACGATTTATACAATGCCCTTCCGACGAAGAGTTTAAAAAGCAGATTTACCAAAATTATAAAAGGCTTACAAAATCTACTACTATACTTAGTAACCCTCCCTAGCAACTCCGATACAACGTTACTGTTACACTTCATTATAATTAAAACATATGTTAATTTTAAATTGGAACTGTGATGGTGTGTTTCGCCATTAAAATGATTTACACCTATTGATCTCTGATTACGATCCCTCAGTATTATCACTTCAAGAAACCCACTTAAAGAGCAATCAGACCATTGTAAAATATTCTCACAACTTTATCAATAAAACTGGTTACCGTACTACTCAGACTAGTGGAGGGGTCTCTCTTGCCTTTAAAAAAGGTATTAGTTATACTGGCATTAAGTTAAATTCTCATTTAGAGGCAGTTTCTGCTGTTCTGCATACCCCGGTTCAATTTACCATCTGCCCTATTTACTTACACCAATTAGACAGAATTACATACAACGATATCAGAGACCTACTGCTTGAAATTCCACCTCCTTTTCTTCTAATCAGGGATATGAATGCCCACAGCCCGACGTGGGGGTATCAACCATCGAACAAACGCAAGGGGAAAAATCTTAGATAATATTATAGATGACTTTTCTCTGACACTGTGCAGCCTTTGTGAGCCATCTTTCTACAGCCGAGCATATCAAACTTGGACTTCCATTGATCTCTGTTTAGTATCCTGCGCTTTTCCCATCATCCCTCAGTCTTACTTTCACTGCGATCTTGCCGGTAGTGATCATTTGCCGCTTTTAATATCTCTACCAATTGATCCTTTTCTCCTACATTTTACTAGCAAATGGAGGATTGATTAAGCCGACTGGGACAAATATATACAAACCTGCATTGAATGTTTCAAAAACTTTGAAATCTTTCCCAGTCACGGTGCAAATCTCGAAACATTTACATCGCTAATCATTAAAATTGCCAGCCAATTCGTTCCAAAAACGAAACCAATCAAAATCTTAACGAAGGTTCCCTGGTGGTAACATGAGTGTCGCGTTGTCTTGACGAAGACGCATAAGCTTTAAAACTTTTGAAATCGCGGCCTTCAATAAGCAATCATATTGATTATCATAAAGCTAGAGTCGAAGCGCGATGGGTAATTAATCAAGCAAAAAGGAGATCTTGGGCCCAAGTTCTTTCCTTCCTGAGTTGCTGTTTCAACCAAAATAGTTTGGGATAAAATTGCGGCAATCAAAGGTTGGCCAATTAACAAAATTCCACGATCAATAATTAGAAATCAATCACTGAACCCAAGGAAATAGCGAATGCCTTTGGAACTTACCTGTCAGATATTTCAAAAAAACCCGTCGAACCACCTCCGCGTTCAGTGTTCTCTTAACCCTAATCACGATACCGAGCCATACAATTTACCTTTCACAATGAAAGAACTCCAACTTAACATAAGAACATCCCGTTCCAAATCTCCAGGCCCAGATCAGATTCACATAAAGTTTACTAAACACTTACCTGCTATTGCTATTGACCTTCTACTAAAGCTTCTTAACAACATGTGTATTGCCAGAGATTTCCCAAAGAGTCGGCCCTCAGCAACTGTAATCCCTATACTTAAATCCAACAAAGATCCTAAACTAATTCAGAGTTATATATAGACCCATCTTACTCACCTCGATTCTCTGGAAACTGACAGAACAAATTGTTAATCATCGCCTCCTTTGGGAACTGGATACTCAAAATCTACTAGATAGGGACCAATGTGGATTTCGAAAATACAAGCCTACCATGCACCTCCTCTTCAAATTTAATTCCTTTTTGAAAACTTCAATTGATAGGAACCAGCACGTTTTCGCAATTTTTTTAGATCTAGAGAGCGCATTTGATTTATGCTAGAGAAACAAAATTCTAGAATCTTTACAACTGGGATTCGCTGCCAACCTTCTGGTTTTTATACAAAATTTCCTGACCAATCTTAACGTCAACGTTCGCACTGGTTCAGTGTTTTCGGACAAATTTGATTTGCCTAATGATGTGCCTCAAGGTTCTGTTTTAAGCCCAACACTGTTCAACATTGCAATTAATGATATACGAAACTATATAGAAAAACCAGTCAGTGTTGCACTATATGCTGACGACGTTCTGCTTTATTACAGATATACCGATGTCAATTTTGGTCAATCTGTAATGCAAAAAACATTAAACAATCTGGAAATGTGAGTTGCAAGCTTTAGTTTCACCCAGTCTAAATCATCCGCAGTCCAGTTTTGCCGAATTCGGAGATGTCCTCAAACACTTACGGTATGTCTTGGGAACCAATACCTAAACAACCCGAATTCAATTAGATACCTAGGGGTGATCTTTGATTCTAGGTTGTTATGGATATTACAGGTGGATAAGCAGAAATATACTTAACAAGATAAACTCAGTATACCATGCTATGATCCGGAGAGCTACCAGGGCCTTCAGGACTAGTCCTATCAGCAGCTTACTCTGGGAGGCCCAAGAGTGGCCACTAGAACTACGCAGGCACTATCTTTTGCTGAAATTTCTAGGTCGTCTCAAAACGAACCAAGACATTGATGTTTCGGGGTACAGATTACCTAGTCGCCTCTCCAGCTTTCCTCCCCTACCCTATTTCTATCGGTCCCAAAGAAAGTTATATCTATCATTCCCCAATCCATTACCTCCGTGGATAAACAAAATAGCCAATATTGATTTCACCTTAGAATCCATCGACAAATCATCCAACCCTCCTGAAGTACTCAAGCAATGTTTTTTAAGTCTTCTCTCTAGCTACAAGGGCTGTACATGTATCTACATTGATGGGTCAAAATATTTTAATCATGTAGGTTGTTCAGTATTTCTACCAGCGGAGACCATCCGCTACAGTCTTCCCCCCACATTCTCAGTGTTTTCCTCCGAGTTATATGCAATCTATTTGTCATTAACGCTAGCACATGAAGTAAACGGCTCCTCAATTGTGATCTGTTGTGATTCATACTCGAGCCTCAAGGCTATTCAAAATTTCCAAATTTCGCACAACCCCATTGTTTTTTCCATCATAACTTTAATCAAAAAATTACATAAAAAAGTAAATTTCCTGTGGGTCCCCAGTCATGTTGGTATAACGGGAAACGAACAGGCTGATACAGCTGCCATAGAAGCATGCACCCTATTTCCAGTGCCTGATTGAAACTTGGCGCTGTATGATTACCATAAATCGGTTCTGACCCAATGCAAGGAAGCATAGCGCTGTTTTTGCTCCAAGGTATCTGAAGCAAATAAAATGTAGACAATACTTGGTGATACTCAACCTCTACCGCCAATCATCGAAAATCGCCGTGAACAATGCACCATAACCCGATTCAGGATTGGACATACAAGATTAACAATCAAGCACCTTCTTGAAAGAAATTCTTCACCGACATGTTATAGTTGTAAATGTAACCTGACGATGAAGCATATCCTGGAACATTGTTCGCGGCTGGAATCATCAAAAACGTCTTTTGGCCTCCGGGGTCAACGTCAAGCCTTACTGCCAGAAAATTGGAATAATTTGTTTAAGTTCCTAAAGGAGTCAACCTGTACCAAGAAATGTAACAATGAAATCTAGAATACGGTGCCTCTAACCCTATAGTTGTATATGGCACCTAAAAATTAAGCAAATAAATAAATAAAAAGCAATATCTCAAGAACCATTGAACGTAAAGAGCTCTATTAGAGCGAATATTTTAGCAAATTTAATCTTCTTTAAATATGTTATGTTAGGTTTTCTGCTAGATGTTGGTAGTTTTAAAGATTTTAATGCTCTAGATGAAAAATGAATTTTTTTTTTTACGTTTTGAAACAGCTGCCATTTTTTATTCCCCCTACTTATACTCGGCAGGCTCATCAATTTTGACCAGTAATTACACATAGTTTTCATTTAAATAATGAAAAATTAAGGTGAAATAACTGCTCTGTTTTCTTCCCTGCTCTTGTATTAACAGAGATTATAAAAAGTGTTGATCAAAAGCTACTGAAAAGTTTGTTCAGATGCGAAAAACGATTAGCTTCTTTATTTCTCAATAATAAAAATGTTTTATCGCATTTTACTTGGTTACTTGAGCTACATTATTTCAATACAGTTCTCTTACGGTATATGGGCATATGTAATAATTTAGCAGTAGATTCTTTTTGGGGATATAGAATAACAAAACAATATTGCCTATTTTAATGAGTTAATTTGTACACAAAATTTCAATTGTAGTCACCTACTAAACAGTAAGCCAAAAAAAAATTATTTAAGAAAAAGCAAGTCAGATTCTGCTATCATCTCAACTTATGAAGAAATCACGATGTGTAATATAGTTAGTAACATGACCTGGTAAAGACCGCATTGTTATTATTAATTAGTGTTTCTTGTGGAATAAATATTTTACCTCTATATATTATTAATTTAACAAACTTTACCTTTAATATAATTTCATGGCTTTTCATGTCTTTCAAAATGGAGTTTACTCGAACATCTACGACTCCAACTGTTTCAACCAATGACTTAGTTTTTTGGTTTAATTTCTCAATTATTCCATCCTAAAAAAAAGAAGATTTAGCATAAACAAACTTTTTAAACATGAATTGCCACCATACACGAATTAATTAAAGATTTCTGGGGTTGAGTATTGATGATATTTGAACTTCTTAAGAAGTATTTAGTTTTATAGCATTATAAGTGTCAATGACATTAGTCGAAGAACTGGTAGTTAGCAAAAAATGTAGTTGTGGTAACAATTTCACTATCCTATCTCAGTTCATAACCAAAATTTGACTTTTCAAATATTTTTCTAACAAAATCTGGCTTTTTTCTCTCTAAAAATCTTTGTATTTATCTACTGTGACCGAACATTTCTCAGCTTATGTCACCATTTTTGGAATCTTCAACCAATTATTTTCAAACCCTTTGAGGTTCAGTGTACCGAGAATCTAGAGTATGACTACTAACAGTGCGACATTTCAGCTTCATAGGCATTATATTTTTGAGTTACAGTGATCGCTTAGCGAAGCTAGAGATTGACAGTGTAGATAGCAGTATTCAAACAAGCCCAATGCTCTCTCTTGACACATCTACAAATACAAGGTGTTGCTGGATTAAATTTCCTTAAGGGACGGATATATTTTACCAAAAATGTAGTTCAATTTCAATTTCGTTGTCGAAATGGCAAGATACTAACAAGCTACTTTCAATTATATCTACCACGTGCCACCGACGAGTATTATTGATAAGAGTATATCTAAAATTAAGAACAATAGCTCTTTTTAAACAAGAGTTTGTACACATACATGCTCGGGTGTATTTATATGTTTTAAAAAGTGTGTAGAAACCTAGGGACTGTGTACCAAATACTGAACTTTAGTCCTCTACGTTCTAGTATGTTTGGATGTACTAATTTACGATGGTAAGTAAAAGTACTAACCTTTTCTTTATTATCGTCTAATTTGAGCAAATTAACGCTTTTCATCGTGTCATCCAACCCGATTTCAAGCTGTTCAATCCTCTCTAATAGGTTTTTAATGTTTTCTTCTTGCATATCATCTTGAAGTTGAATTTTTCCGGCATATTTGGACATAGTTCCTTCAATATTATCAATGCGATAACATATTTCCATGTGTATATCGACAACTTTTCGCTTTAAACTTTTGGTCTTTTTATATTCTGATGGGCTTAAATGAATTTCTCTTATCTAAATTAAAATAACAGTAGCGTTATTAAAACAATACGTAAAACAACATACACGTCTTCTTACATCATAATCATGACATTTTATCTTACCTTTTCTTTCAAAGCTTCAATGTTCGGTGTGTTTCGAACAAGCTCGGAGAGTATAATTTCTGTAAAACATAATGTTTTAATTGTGAAAGTACTTTAGACGGAAATTTATTAATTAGAATAAATAATGCATAGCGTATGTATAAATCCAAAGAGGCGTATCTGTACATTTCGCTATCTAGAGTTTTGTTCAATTTTTACGTGGTTTTCTATTCTCTTTGCACTACTGAGGCAGTAAATAAATAACACCTAGCCGAAAATATGTGAGTAAACCTGCTAAAGAAAGAATTAATTTAAATAAAATTATAAATTAGCTGCTATCATAAATATTTAACTATTTCACAGAAAGAGATGATACTTTGGCTTTGCAGGAACGATATGATAACTTATTTTACTAATTTTTATTTATTTTAATTATTTCTTATGCTATACAAAGGTCGGTTTTTTTTTTAACCCCGAAAAATATTAATTAAAATAAATAAGACATGAAGTAAGTTAGTTATGTGTGCATAAATTAAATGGCACGAATACTTTAGTGTGGAACAACATATTGGTGGCACTCTAACAAATATGCCTAGTCGTGATTAACGAGCTCTTTTCTATACCTGCGTTCCCAGAAGTTTGTTATTTATCTTATTCAGGAAACAGAATACTTCCACTGTATTGAAGTGGGTTTACACAAGAAAGAAATTGTCAATATAAACTTACGTCAATAGAAAATAGAAATGAAGAGAAAAATGGTAAAGTACATGAATCACCCAGAAAACCAATAAGAATTAGAACGTTGAAGAGTGAACACAGACCTTGATAGCTGCAAAGAATATCATCTACAAGATCCTTCCATCTTTCTTGTATATTCTTTGATTGTTGCTGAAACATGCAGCTCTTTTTAACTTCTTAAAAAAGAAATCTTTCATTTCTCCTCGAGTTCTCAATAGCCTCTACCTTCTCTCGAAGCGCTTTATTCTATTTTTTATTTCTATGAAAATTTGTCGTTCTGGAATCTTGAAGATGCTAAAAACCTGACTTGCTTTTCCCAAAATATATATGTATACTTTATTGGCCTACTTTGCTGGTCTTTCGGTTATTGTGATACATCTAATAAACGCTTGCGTATTTAGCTAATACAATAGGCAATAATTTGTACAAAACCTACACAAAAATAAATCGGTGGCAGATAAGAAGCCTACTGTACTACTACGGTATAATCTGAGTGCAATATTGAAACAATTTGGACTGACTTGCCAAGAAGGGTAAAACACTTTTTAAGGAGGGGTGAAATATTTTTTTTTACTCAATATTACTTCCTCGGTGAAACATTGGTTTTTTTTAAATCACATAAATTATAATAATTTCATCAATATAATGTAAAACGAAATCCGGTTTATAACGGATCAACGTAAACAAATTAGAAAAGACAATATCAATTGAACGTTTTAGGAGTTTTTCTTTTTTTGAAACTACTTTTTTCGTTTATAAAACCATAAAATATGAAATGTATGCATATGAGTAGTAAAGATGAAGATTCTGTTTTATAGCAATTGAAGTAACGTTGGTTTTTGATCAAATCCTGAGGAGTTTACTAATTTAAGCCCAGCTTGAGGGCAGAGATGAAGCATGGAGCAGGCGGAGGGCAGAAGAATTAACTGGAATGCTCTCGGACGAATTGTATAACAACACCAGAAAAACAGGAAGACTGAGGGTGGCGTGAAGGCATACACCAGAAACATCTTAGGTAGTAGGTAGAAAGTAGGGGGCAGATAAAAACAAACTAGATGGCTGGAAATTAAAGTTAAGGAAGAGCATGGCACCCTAAGTTTTAGTATTGGATTTCTATTCGAAAACTTAGAGGATACCATCCGGATGAGTCTAAACTGTAAAACGTTTATAGAATACACCCTCGTTTTAGGCTTTGTCAAATTCAAGGCAGCCGGGCGGAGGGTGTGCGCCAGGGGGGTTGTACCAACTGGACGGATACTGCGCCTCAGGGGGGCTGTAACAACTGGACGGAAACTGTGCACCAGCATGGTTGGACCGGCTAAAATGGCTAGGAAGAGAATTTTAAAAAAGTAGAGCCATCATACGACGCTTTAAGATATGCATTGTGTGCTTCCGCCGTTAGTAAATATGTTTTAAATATAAGATTCATATTTAGTGCAGACAATTTTTGTACTAGTCGTTTAATATCGTTGAAGATTCGTTGCTTTTATTTTTATTTATTTCAGTGACTGAGGGTGTTACAGGTGGTTTAAAATCATGTTTCTAAAACTGATATAGAAAAGTATTACGGAGTATTTTGTATCAATCGATATATGCATTCCGTATTACACACCTATTAGTGCAATGATAAGAGTAGGCTTAGAAGATGTATTGGTTGATTTGAAATAATATTACCGACAGATAAGAGACAACTCTATTCATTAGTATTCACAAAATGTATTCACAGTTTGTCTTTCTCATTTTGGTAAAAAGAAAAAAAAACAGAGCCCATATTGTAGGTTCGAATTCAAGCTTATATATATTTGAAAACACGCATGATTATATATTAAGAATTATGACGATTTTTTCCAAAATAAAACTAGTACCAATATTAATTTCTTAAATAATAGCTCATTATGTTAAAAGAAAATACAGGATAAGGATTTCGGCGTACCTGCGAAATCAGCTAACGTATTTACTTGAACCGTCATAAATTCAAAATTTATTTTGAGCTGTTCGTGCTGCTTTAGTAATTTATTGAGAGTTTTCACATGAAGAGGGATACTTTCAGAGACTGGTTCCAATACTTCGAAAAAGTCATCGTCATTAAACACAAGGTTTTTCTCTGAACAAGGCTTGTCTTGGTCTTCATCAAGTAGGTCATGACATTTCCTGCCCCACTTGTCGTCAAGAAGTCTTGAGATGACAATGTCAGATTCTTGTAATTTTTCGTCTTTTATGTCAATATCAACTGTTTTTTGCTCATTATCGGTCACATCTTCGAAATTTTTAAGATCCGTGTATTCTTGTGGTTCAGAATCACCAACTACTTCATTATCTGTTTTTTTTACTTTTGGTGTAATCGAATCCTCTTGTTTTCGCAGAAGTCTGAAAAAAAAATATATTACCCATATATCCTGTATCGTTGGTGTTATGGAGAGGAAAATAGGGAAAATCGAACGAGTATATTTTGTTACTTGGCGTTTTCTGGAGAATTATTATAACTATTATTGTAGGTTTTCATAAAAAAAAAAGAAAAAATATGTTTATATTTTGGAGAACTTTTAGCATTTCTGATTGCGTTAAACTAATTATAAGTATTAATGATCATTATCATGTACATTACGAGCATGAATATAAATAATCAATGAACATTTCAGAACAGTCAAAAAACAGAAATGGCAAGAAAAAAAAAAAAGGATATGACCAATTTGTTGAATTCAATTTTTTTTTGTTCATGCCTTTTTGTTCTGAAATGTTCATTCTTTATGTATATTCCTGTTCGCAATATCCATGATGATGGTCATTGATTGAAAACCAGCAATTTCAATTTTTGTTGTTCTATTTTTTGTAGAAATTAACTTAAAAATATAAGTGGAATTTATGCCACTTAAGGTAGTAGTTAAAACTGTAGGGCAGTCGGTAGAGATTTACGACGAAGGGTAAAGGTGATTTGATGGGATTTGTTTCGATTTATTTTAATCCTCCAATTACGACACCATTCTTCGAGGGCTGTGATATGGGAATTTCGAAACTTAAAAACGTCATATGCCACAGTTCGTTAGTGACAGAAGGTAACAGCTAACTTAACCAGGTTGTCAATTCTGACTTTCAGTTTATGTTTATATATAAGGCAATGATATTGATAATGGTATCACAGAAACAACAAGTTTTCCTTTAGTTAATTATCAAATTATTTCACATTTATATTATACATTGTTTATTACAACTGACTTAGCTTTTTCTTTTTTTTAAAATAAAACATTTTAAGGTACTTAAAAATTCCGCATTTAAGTCCTGACGTAATTAGATATAACAAGATTAATAAAAAAGTGAAAAATCGAAGATATAAAGTAGTAATTCAGGTAAATAAAAGTTTCAATAATATCCCAGGCATACTTGTATACCTAATTTAAATACGTAAGTTTCATGTTTTGAAATCATTAAAATTAATTTTGAGATATCATTTCAGTACAAAAACACACACACAAAGACCATTTTCGATGTACCCATAGGTTTGCATGTTCATCTTCAACATTTATGACAAACAAATAAGGAAATAAAAAGTAACTATGACTAATGAAATTATGGGGTGATCTGGTACAAGAGTAAGACTTAAAGACAGTGAAAACTTTTTCATTCACAAAAAAAAATATTTTTACTTAGTTAAACAATAATCAAGGTTGGCCTTGACTTTCCAACTTAAACTGAGAATTTAATATAACATCTAAGAATAATATGTGAAAATAGAATCAGGATAGACGACAGTGAAAAATTTGAAATTAATTCTGAAACATATACCTTGGAAATTGTGATTTTTCTGTGTATGAAATGCTTTGGCATATCCTAATAGGGCGAGTCAAAGCACCAGAAGTCAAACTTCCGAATTCGGCTTGGGTGGGGGGTGGGGCAACTTTTATTTCTATGGTGGTCGAAATGAAAACTTTACCCATGGTTAGAATAGGATGGTAACTTGTAGATAACCCGTCTACCCCGTATTTCAGAAATGACCATAAAGTTGGTCATAAAAAAAATTAATAAATTTATTCGGTTGAAATACTAACACATTATCGAAGTTTTTAGAACAATTTCACACAGTTTCTTTCAGAAATAATTTCATGTCATCATTTAACATATATACTTATATTTATGGCTTCATTTAGATACATACAAAAGTTTATTAAAACGAATAAATTGTAATATATTAATGTTCTACAATTTTATACTTTTAAATATAATTCAGAATAGATGGTCTTAAACATTACCTTTTTTTTAGAGTCGTATGGTAATATGCCTCTCTAGGCCTAATATTGTTAATGTATCCAGAAACCACTTTCATTTGATGTATAGTTTCGTAAATGTTTTGACCAAACTCATGCTGAATGGTATCCAAAATTTTTTTTAGTTCATCATATTCCCTTGCTACAACTTCAAGTAAAGAGCCGATCTGTTTTAAAAATATAATCAAATATGTTAAATGAATTGGGACTATAGATTGAATAATAATCGTAAACTTGGATTAGTTCCCTACACACGTATCATGGGGGCTATTAAAACTGACTAAAGCACTTAGCTAGGAGCTAAAGCACTCCCTCATTACACAGTTAGTATCATTGAACTAATGTCAAATTTTATCAATGTATTGACTGAGGGATATAGTCAAAGGGATATATTATTACATAAATAATATAATATACAAAATAATATAATATAATACTGACAAATGTTGATTCATATACAACGTTCAATAATAATGACCGTGTAAGACTGCTTAGGCTAAATATACCGAATTTTAGTAAGTTTTTTTTTGGGAGTAAGAGATGACAGCACTTTTGGGGCAAATTTACTTTTCGTCTTATTTAAGTAAGGAATAATAAATTTCCCATCTGTAAAAAGATTTGCCATCTACAACCCCATAGAAGTTACTGAAAATGGTTCATTCATTTTTTTGGTGATTATTTTGGCATTTAAAAAATGTATCTTTGTTATTATTCGTAAATCAAAAAAGTGAGACTTGACTTCAAGCAAATAAAACAAGCCTGTGCAAACAGATTTATTTTCTGTAGTATAGGATGGTCGTAAAGAGAAAAATGCGATATAACAATTAAAGCCCCGAGACTTGCGATTCCTAGGTCCAAGACCTATAATAATGGAGAGGGAGGCTTATCCCCCACCACCCTTCCCATTGTTTCTCCGAGATATTTAACCATTATTTGCTTACTCTATGAATTTCCATGTATTTTTAATATTTTTAAATTTTCACTAATACCAAAGTGGAACATTGGTAAAACTCCTAATTGAGAATTCTATATTTTTGAAAATAAAAATAAACACGTATATTTTTTTCTTTAGGTTAATTTTGATTTCCTAGTAAATATCTTTCACTGATAAATTTAGCATAATTCACCATTGTGATTACTACATTATTTTAGATTATTTTTCTAATATTCAGAGAAAAAACAAAACAAAAATTGGAAGTAATTTTTTGTAACGAAAATCCTTTATTCTTAACATTGACCTTATCAATCAAAATGATTATAAGTATATTTAATTTTCTTGTTGAGAAGAGTATCAAACAATAAGACGCATTTTTTTTTATTTTTTACACGAGCAAACTTAGTTTTACTGGTCTTAGTTTTAGTGGACTTAGTTCTACTGTTCTCTTGGGGTGGCCAACAGAACTCTCAATAGAACTCCCAAAAAACGAAAAAAAAATTTCCAAAACTTTTTGATCGCGAATTTTCGACCTGAGAAGTCGTAGAAATTAAAAATTCTTAGAATTCAAGTAGCTCACATATGAGTTTTAAACTTCCTAATAAAAAAAAGAAACATTTATGTTATTTAATAAAATAAAAAAAAGCTAATTAAAAATATGCAAGATTTTTATGGTGCAACTTCGAAGTCGATGTCAATTCGATGCCAATGTCATCTTAGTCTTGATAAGTCTTATAGCTGATGTATTGTCCATATGAAGAGTAATTGTCTTGTCAATCAGTTCTTGAAGAATGGTCTTGATGGTTTTCATTTGTTTGAAGCATTGAGCCGCTGAGATGTATTCTACTTCACAAAAAGAAGTAGACACAGTTTTCTGTTTCTTAGTCTTCCAATGTATTGGCCCTTTCATATACACATAACGAATCCAGATGTACTTTTTCTGTCTTTTTGATCTCCAGTGAAATCTGAGTCACAGTAAACATCTAGTTTTGTTAGATCTTCTATCTTCTTGACTGTATATCTGATTCCCAGTTACCTGGTCCCATTGATATAGCGTACAGTTCTTTTAACGTTGTTTATATCTTCTGAATCTGGGTTATTTAGTTTGCGGCTTTCATGATTCACTGCAAAAGTTATATCAGGGCGGGTTTTGTATGTCAAATACAACTGCTGCTTTTCTATATGAAAAATCTTCATTCTTCCCTGTTTCTTGATCTGGTTGATTTTCTTTAGTGTTTTTCTTGGTCTTGAAGATTGGTGTACATACTGATACTTTGATCTTGAAGATTATATTTTTGCAAGATTTGTTTGGTATACTAAGGTTGCTTCAGCAATTTTCCATCCTGTCATCTCCAAGCTTTCCTTAGTATACATATTTTTCCAGGATAATTCTATCCTTCTGGTAGCTTCATGAATACTTCCTCTTCCAAGTCCCCATGAAGAAAAGCTGACTTTATGTAGAATGTTACTATTTTTGAATCTTGATAAGCTGCAATGGTATTCTCAGAGTTGCAGATTGTATAACAGAGCTGTATGTTTCTTCAATTTCAAAACAAAACAATTTTTATCATGTTCTTTTATCCTCTCGCCACAAGTTTAGCTCTGAATCTTCTCGTCTTCTTTAACTCTAAAAATCTACCTCCTTGTTACAATTTGTTTGCCCTTTGCAAGCCTTTCATCTACCAGTTCCCATGTATTGTTCTTTCTTAGACATTTCTTCTCTTCTTGTATTGCTTCCTCCCATTTTTTCTTATCTGAACTCTCTAGACATTCTTGATATGGTATGTTTATTTCTTCTACATCATTCTAGTCTAATACATAGTCTTAAAGCAGTCTCATTGGTAGTCTTCTTTCTCTTCTTGGTCTTTCATTGATATTATTTTCTGGTTTCTGTTCTCTGTCATTCACAAAATCATTCTTCATGGTCTGAGGTTTTTTCTTCATTTTCAGATTCTTCATCATTTTCTTCATTGTTTTCATTTTCTTCTTCCTCCATATCTTCTATGGTTATTGTCTTATTTGGTTTTTGATCATCACATTGATTCACTTCCACACATTCAATATCTCTTGATGTGTATGTTTTCTTCTCCTCTGGATCCCATATCAGATACCCATTTGCTGTGTGTCTTATTTCTTCCTTCTAGTTTCTTCAGATTTCCAAGTCTTCTTGTGAAAACTTTAGAACCAAAAATCTGGAGTCTTTTCAAATCTGGTTTTCTATTGTACCATAGCTCTGCAGGCATTTTCTCAGTTGCAACAGATGGGCTTATATTTGAAAGATATGCCGCTGTTTGCACTACAAAACCCCCCACTCCATTTTCAAGTTTTGAATCAAATAACATGGGTCTTGTTTTATTTACGAGGGTTCTATTCATCCGCTCTGTCACTCCATTCAATTGTGGTAAGTGAGGAATGGTGTAATCTGAAATAATCCCACGTTGCTTACACCAGTGCTCGAATAAAGCACTTCTGAATTCTCCTCCGTTATCACATCTCAACTTAGAGACTTTTAGATTATGTTGAGCATCCGCAGCATTTATAAATTCTTGAATACAGACTTCTGTTTCATCTTTGGATTTCATTAGACAGTTACAAAGTGAGTATAGTCATAAATTATTATTATTATAATTAATTCGGCTCCACAACTCGATGTCGAGTCCTGGCCTCCTGCATAAGCCTCCACCAATCATTACAATCTTGTGCGGCCGCCATCCAGTTCCTCACTCCCATCATGGTCCTGGCATCACCACTCACACCATCACTCCATTGAAGGCGTGGTCTTCCTCAGCGTCTTGCTCCATGTAGTACCTCGGTCACTATTTTTCTTGGCAGATCACTCTCAGCCATCCGAGCAACATGCCCTGCCCACCTCAATCTACAGAGCTTCACAAACTGGGCAACGTCTGGTTCCTTATATAGAACTTTGAGCTCCTGGTTTGTTCGATGTCTCTATATCTAGTCAACCTTGACAGCTCCAAATATTTTACGGATAATCTTCCCATATTCATTAGAAAATAATTTTTCTCATCATGTGTTGGTGGAGAAATTTTCCCACAAAATTCTGAGTGCAAGATCTCAAAAGGCCTTGTTGCTCTTCTTCTTTCTGTTTCAAACGGGTTTCTTACATGATTTGCTTGTATACAGATGACACACTTATCACCAGTGTTTTTTTTTTTTTTTTTTTT
>NW_027109868.1:76251-102150 GCF_000696795.3 Halyomorpha halys
GATATTGTAGGGGAAGAGGTCATGGGTTTACGTCGAAGGGTAAATGTGATTTGGTGGGATTTATTGGAATTTATTTGAATCCTCCAGTTTTGGCACCATTCTTCAAGGGTGTTGATGTGGGATTGGAGGGTTTGGGATACAATGTAAGGATGTTCACTGACAATAGACATGTGTCATCGGCAAACGTGGTGAGGATTGTGTTAGGATGGGTTGGAATGTCAGCTGTGAAAACTGTATCACCAGTGTTAAAATCATAAAGAAAAGAAATACATTTATCACTGTTCAAAAACACTATATTTAAAACAACTGTACACACATATAACAACTTAGAACCACTAGAACCAAATAGCAAATATTGTATATATTCCAACAGTGTTACCAAGTAGCAAATATTGTATATATTCCGACACATCCCCTAACAATATGAGCGGTCTAGCAAATCATAATCATAGGGCGAAATGCCTCAAACTTTACTCTACATAACGCCTTAGTGAATAAGTCAGCTAAATTAAATTTAAAACTTTTATCACACACCCAGTAGTTGACGTGGAATCAGTGTGATCTCCAGCCCAACCAGAGCCGGAATAACTTGTCAGCACATCACAATTATTCATTGTAAACTTTAAGTTCAAGTCTCCAGTATAGTATAAGTAAATCAAGACTCGAAGAGCGTACTTGAAGTAGGTCTGAGTACTACAATGTTGATATCGACTCTGGTAATTAACAGCATACATCACATCAGGTCTAATTAGTTACTTTGGAGATATAAGATCATATGAGATGTAAGAGCACCAATCAAATTCCGGTAATTTTCACATCCTTCATTATCACCAGGCTCTAGTTCCAGGCCAGTCTCTATGAGGGTGGCTTTATTTTTCGAATATAAAATCCTATATTTCTTTGCCAGCTCTTCAATATAACTCTTCTGTAGCATTTTCATCACTCCCTTTTCTCGATTGTAATCCATGTCAATAACAAGATACTTCTGAACTCCCAAGTCTTTCATCTTAAAACTCTTCATAAGTACAGGTTTGATCTTTTCAATGGCTTTCAAATCAAGCTTTCCCACAAATCAATAAATTATCAACAAATAAGATACAGAATATTTCAGCAGTTGGATTACAGTACAAACAATTTTGTAAAATTTACCATGACATAATCATTAAACCGTTTAGACAACTTCCGATCACGTTTAGGCCTTTCATTCTTATCCTTTTCATCTTTATCAGACTACTTGTTTTTCACTTTCACATGGATAATCTTGAGTTTCACTATCTTCATTGTTACTCTCATCTTCCATAGTAATACAATCAGTATCCTAATTCCTTTTACAGCTTTATCATCTAGAGGTGGTACGTTTCTCTTCAAGCACATGAAACACTTTACTTCCATACATTTTGAGATTCTTGAAGCTAGGTTTTCTTCCAAAGAAAATATCATATGGGGTGAATCGATTTACAGTAAATCAGGCTGCCATTACAATCTCTGGCCAATATTTTCTTTCAGTTTTATCTTCTTTTCTCAAACATCTTACTCGATCCATAATTTCACGATTATATCTTTCAGCTACTCCATTTAGATCATGATTGTACGCGATACATGGAAAAATGCGAAAACTTTATGCGAAAGCTTGATCTTTGGCCAAATCATAAAATTCTTGATTGATATACTCTTTTCTATTGTCGCATCTCAATTCTCTTAAAGGGCCTTGACCATAATTTTTTAGAACATTAAAATATTCCACAAATTTTTCATAAACTTCAGATTTCTTTTTGATTGGGTAAACTCTTACAATCCTTGAGTAATCATCAATGAAACTCACAAAGTACACATTATACCCTTCAACATCTAAAAACTTTACATCAGTATGAACAATCTCACCACAATATTTGGCTCGCCTACGTGTTCTATCATACTTAAATTTGTCAATTTACTTTCTATACAAATTTCACAGATTAGGTATATACCCTCAAAAGAGTGAGGTAAATCTTCCAAATATTTTTCTTGACACATAATTTTCAAATCATTAAAATTTACGTAAACCAGAACTCTATGGAGGTGCTCTTTTATAGATCTTTCATTAGTCAACAAGCTTTTTGCTGAAATGAAATCGTTTCCATCTTGAATAGTACATCTCACAGAATACAAATTATTTTCACATTCACATTGAATTAATAAATAGCCTTTCTTGTTGAAGATTTGACAAATATCCTCAACAAAAACAACTTTTTTGCCCAGTTTTGTGATAGCACTAACACTCAACAGGTTTCGACTAAATCCAGGAACATAATAAACATTTTTGTCAGCTATAAACTCCTCATTGAATTATATTTACAAAGAATATTTCCAATTTTTGTTCCTCTGACAATATTGTTATTAGCCAGCTTTATCTGGTCAAAGTCCTATTAGTCTACTGGTAAAAATACTTATCGGAACTTATAACATGACCTGTACAGCCACTATCAATTAGCCAAATAATTTCCTAATTTTACTTCCTTTAAACTTTTGAAGCATTAATATTCACATGAAATGATATAATATTCTACATCACCACTATCTCCAGATACTCCTGTTGCTCTAGAGAATCTTCCTTGCCCATTTGATTTACGATCCTAGTTGAAATATCTACGACTTTTCCCAAAATTTCCACCACTATTATACCTTGGTCCTCGTTGTTGATCTTGATCTCGGTTACCATGGCCCTCCTTGGGCTTTGACCAACAATTCTTTCTGATATGGCCTCGTTTTCCACAATTCCAGCACTCTGGCTTCATTGAATCTCTCACCTTGGTGCCTAATTTGAGCCTTGAAAGCATGCGATGCTAATTCCTTGGCTTCATCTTTCTCTTCACGCTTGTTGGGTCGAAGGACGCTCCACCTTTTTCACCTCTCTCCACGTCACCAAGTTTCTCGGGAATGTACTCAACAGTCCGATTTTCCTCTGGGAGCACATCTAATCCATTGATGAGATGCCGGCAGCTCTCTGGTAATGTCATGATTAACAAAGTTAATTTTCGTTAGCGAGAGGTATCACCACCAGCCAATCACAGTTCATTGACTTTCTTATCGAAGTCCTTGAAAAATTGGTCAACATCACCGCGCTCATTGAACTTCATCGAACTCAATTGTTTCTCGATAAGTAGTTCACTTCACTCTTCTTCAAATACATAGCATCAAGCTTCTGCAGGATTTCTTTGGGTTTTCCAATCTCGCCCATTACTGACACATCCAACGCAATTGACATGTAGTTCATCACTTTGTCAATTTGATCATTCCATTCGCATTGACTGATATCTTCAGGTCTCGATGTATTTTCGATTCGCCACACATTTCTTTAATTTCAACAGTCGCAGGAACTTGAAACGCCAATTATCATACTTGATGTTGTTATTCAGAACTGGAATAATAACAGAATCACCACAGCTCGATGCCATCTTGGTTGATTTCGATCCTTGTTTGGTATCAGCAGCAGAACAGATAAGGAAGTTGAACTCTTGCCCACTTTCACAATAAATACAACTTTAAACACAGATACGTCTAAACAATCCGAATACTTTTGTATTCGAATATTTGAAATATTATTTCAATCGAATAAAAAAATAGTCGAATGAAAAATTAGTCGAATACAATTTTTTTTTTTTTAAATTACGCTTAATTTTTACCATTTTTGATTTCTAACATATGAGGTTCCCATTACACATTTTCAGACGAGTAGAAAACGAAAATGCTATCGATTTTAAGATCGCGCATCGAAATATTTTAATTTTTCTGATTGCTAATATATTAGGATCCTCTTATATGTTTCTCAAGACACGGAACACGAAAATGCTATCGATTTTAAGATCGCGTGTCGATTTATTTTAACTTTTGAGATTTCCAATATATTAGGGTCCTCTAATATGTTTCTTAAGTCGCAGAAAATGAAAATGCTATAGATTTTAGGATCGCATATCGATTTATTTTAACTTTTCTGATTTCTAATATTGTAGGGTCCTCTTATATATTTTTTAAGATGCAGAAAATGGTAATGCTATTAATTTTAAAATCGCGCATCGATTTATATTTACTTTTCTTTCGGTTCGTTCTTATATTATGGTCTCTTTATATAAATATTAAGCCATTTGTATGTTTTCTGCATCTTAAAAAAAATCAAAAGGACACTAATATGTTTGAGTTATAAAGAAAAGAAAGTTATAATAAATTGATACGCATCCATGCGATCATAAAATCGACAGCATTTTCGTTTACTGCGTTTTAAGATTCATACGAGATGACCCTAATATATTATAAATCAGTATCTTACAGTACGCGATCTTAAAATCGATAATATTTTCATATTTTGCATAAGCCAAAACATGTAGATGGACCCTAGTATGTGAGAAATCAGAAAACTTAAAATAGATCGATATGCGAGCATACGAACTTAAAATCGATAGCATTTTCATATTCTGCATACCCGAAACGTAAAAATGGCCTTATACAAAAAAATAGGTCTTCTGTTCTTTAGTACTCTTCTTTTCTTTATTCTTGTAGAAGCAGTTTTCTTCTAGATTATTTATTTTATTGCAAATTCCTCAAGGTTTGTTTCCATCATTTTGACGATATTGAGACTTTATATGGCCTGGCTTACCACATTTGAAGTACTTAGCTTTCTTTCCTTCAGTATTGAAAGCAACTTGAAATTATCCTTCTTATACCTGTCCTCTTCTTGTAGCAGTCGAGATTTCAAGTTCTCCAGAGGTTTGACTCCTTAAGGGTGGAATCTCAAACCGAAGAGAAATCCTTGTATTGATCAGCTAGTGATGATAGGATTTTGGTCATGATCATAGAATCAGATACAGTTTCCTTGAAGTTTAACAATTGGAAAGCAAGATTTTGTATGGCACTTACATTATTTATCAGTGTTTTGGACTTATCATACTTGTAATTAAAGAATTCTGCCAGCACTTTACTATTTAAGTTGTCTGTATCTTTCTTAAAAATGTTCTTCAGAGTTTCAAACTGGCTCTTCGATGTTTCTTTATCTATTAGATGAATTTTTATTTGCTTCTCACATGTTCCCAGGATGAATTGCCGAGCTCTTGCATTCTTTGTCTTCCATTGCCTAATAGTGGTATCAGTGGTATACTCGGTCAGGGTGTCGTTACCAGCCACTATATCCCACAGCTGCTTGGTTTCGAAGGTAGTTCTTAGTTCGATATCCCATAATTGGAAAGTGTGCCTTTCAGGTTGGTAATGCTGTTAATTTCGTCGGTATCTCGGTCACACATCTTTGCACGGTGTTTCCGATACACATAAATTATTTTCATTTCTTCAGTTTTCAGGGGCTCTTGCACAGTAATCAACGATTCCTGTGGTATACGGTACACTACCATCCCAATTTTAAGGTTGCCCATTTAATCGGGAACACTGAGATTGTATTAAGTAACTCTTCTGGGTTTCTCCTTCTTAATTATGTCCCTGGCTTTGGCCCATATCTTCCTCCGTGTCATACAATTAACGGCGATATTACTCTACTCAGTCCCTATATCATGGTAATTCTTTCGACGTCCCCGCAGTCAAAAAATAATCTCAATACGAGAAAACCCCGTGACCGAGTGTATGGAATGATTGTATGCTGCGATCGCTCGTTCCATCGCTTCGTCTGGCTCTAGCCCCTTTTCTTAATGATATACCGTTTACGCTCACAACGGATGCAAGTGAATATGCTCTAGGAGCGGTGTTGGCACAGGAGACTGAAGAGGTCCTGTAGCCTAAGCCAGTTGGCGTCTCACAGAAGCGGAAGCCAGATAGAGCGCCACAGAACGGGAACTTCTAGGAATGGTGTGGGCTGTGAAGCATTGCACCAATGTGTTTGGAACCAGGCCCTATGCGTTTGGAAGGCGTTTAGTCTACACTGATCATAGACCGTTGCAGTGGGTAGGGAAATTGAGAGAGTCATCCGCGCACATCATTAGATGGAAGGAGATCCTTAACCAGTATAATATGGACATCACATGCAAGCCTGATAAAGACAATGTTGTTACTGACTGGCTTTCAAGGGCAATAATGGTCAATGCGAGGATAAATCAGGGAGAAACATCTGGACATGCTAGCAAACTAGCTATGGCGTACCCAGTGAAAGAGAGGTCAGCAGAAGCGGTGTTAAGAGCCCTACGCACATGGTTCCAGTTTTATGTAATTCACGGCGTACCGGATAAAATCTCGTAAGACAGTGAAAGAGAGTTTGACAACGCAAGCATCAGGGAAGAGATAAAAATCTTGGAGTTGGTCTGGCACCTTAACGCCCCAGGTCATCCAAAGAGCCGAGGGAGTATTGGAAGGCTCCACAGTCCCTCAGTGACCACCTGCGGGTATATCATTTAGAAAAGGAGCTAGAGACAGACGAAGCGATGGAACGAGCGATCGCAGCATACAATCATTCCAAACACTCGGTCACGGGGTTTTCTCGAATTGAGATTATTTTTTCACTGCGGTGACATCGAAGGAATTACCATGATACAGCGACTGAGGAGAGTAATCTCGCCGTTAATTGTATGGCACGGAGGAAGGATATGGGCCGAAGTCAGGGACAAAGTTAAGAAGGAGAAACGCAGAAGAGTTACTAAACACCATCTCAGTGTTCGCGATCTAATGGGCAACCTTAAAATTGGGGTGGTAGTGTACCGTAAAGTGGAAACTAATAGGGGCAAAGATCTGCAGAGGTACGAAGGCCCAGTCAGAGTGGTCACAATAAGAGAACACAATATTGTCACCATAGGAAGCTTAAAAGAACTAAAAAAGATAATAACAGTTCACTCATAAGAATTAAAGCTTCCTGCAACAGCTTTATCATGATATATAAGATTGTACTCACCTCCCTTCCAGAGGGAAATAATATAAAGTTTTTATTTATTTATTTTTTTCATTTTAGGAACTTAATAAGAACATGTGTGTAAATATCAGTGATTCATAAGAAATTGTGTTGGTTTTTGGTTTTGTCTATTTTTTTTTTGCACAGTGTTGTTATTTTGAATCCTATTTCTTTAGTTTTATTGTATTTGTATCTTTATTATTGCAATTTTATTTTAATTGTGTTTCCATCTATCTTGTTTATTGTTATTGTATTTTTATATATCTTTTTCCTTTGTATCTAATAGAGTTTACGAGGATTGTTCTTAATCTGGTGGGGGGAAGCGTTATGGACTGTCAGCTGACAGATCTACATCAGCTGATCTTCTCCCAGCTGACCGATTGTATATTTATAGACGGACAGGCTCCGCAAATAGATAATTTAGGAGGCCCCTCACCTCCGGATTTAAAAATAGCACCTTTTTTAGAATGGATATCTCATAAGTAACAAATAAACATAACAGGTAACCTTAAAATACCAAAGGTAGTAAAAGGTAAGACCCAACACGAATTACTTTTCTTTTTCACAGTAATGCACCTATTAACTCATTTTTTCTTTCTGTTTTGGAGGGATCGGGGAAAAAAAAAATAATAATAAATAAATAAATAGATCAGTCTTTGAGAGTACTTTAGGCGTTTCATTTCATACTCCTCTCTCTCCTATTATTTTTGGTTTCACACAAGTGAAAGATAACTTAAATATATATTTATATAATTTTTCTCACTTATTATTTTTATTATTATCATTTAATGTCTAGCAATATTTAATATTGCACTCTCTCTTATTATTTTTGGTTTTACTCAAGTGAAAGATAACTTATATATATATATATATATATATATAAACATTGTGGCGGTTCATTAAGGATTTTTGTTCTTTAAATTTTCCCTAAGAATGATTCATTTTTGTATTCACACATAAATAAAGACTTATTATTATCATTATATCTAATATGTTCTTATATCACCTAATATTATCTTACTTTAATATCGTTTTTGCGACCGTGTTTATACACGAGTTACATATCATAAGAAATCAGTGAAGACTAAAATGACTTTATTCTAACATATTTACAAGAACAACATGTTACTGTTACTCAGTCTCTATCTTCTTACTTCTCTCTTGCTTAGCTATCTAGTCTAGGAAATATATATGAACACTTGAGAAGAGGGGGTAGGAAAAATAGTGAAATAGGAGAAGGGGTTTTGACCAATCAGATAATTTTAAGAGACTAGGTGGGGGTAGTGAGCCTATGAAATTTGAGAAGTAAATATCTGGAAGGGGGGAAAAGGCGTGGCGAGAAGTTCGGAGGTCAGATTTCTAAGAAAGGGACCATGACCTAAGACTTGTGTGTACTGACTTACATATGTTAACCATAAAATAGTTTGACTGATGCAAGTCCATTGTGAGATGACAGCATGTACTTGCCTAAGTGTCAGCCCTTGCTATTGATATAGGATTCTAAGGGTTGAAAGGGATACTTGAAAGGGCTGTTAGAATGGTCTCAAGGGCCTTATGGACACGTAGTTGTTTTTATTGAGTTTCTTTTATTTATAAAATTGTTAGGAGAAAGTGGACATATGCAACCATATGTCTAAAGTGACTTAGGTTCAGTTGGGCAAGGGGCAATTGTTTAAATTTATAATACCGGTTCCTTAACTCACGGGTTCCACCACAAGCTCATTCAGCCATTCCTCATTCAGAATGGTAAGACACACACCATTCTGAATGACGTACATTTTATTATCTTACTTTAATATTACTTCCCGTCTTGCTTCCAAATGTAACGTCATTTATTAACCATCAAATTCCTCCAATCCTATATTTTGTTTATACCCCGCAGCCACCTCAAGCTTTCCGTCATTCATAAAGGTATCTTATTCAGTTCATTATTTTTCTTAGTATGTACTGTATTTTTATAATTCTCTTTTATTTACTTTTTATTTGTTATTATTTCCCCTTTTATTAATTGCGTAATACTTATTTATTTATACTTTTCAGTCTACATCTTATTTTTATTTTATTCATTTTTATATAAACTTTCACATATTTTAAATCATGTTTAGCCACACCTTAGGTTACTTCTATTTCATGCTATCTATTCTCTTACTTAGTTACAATATTTTAATTTTTGTAATTCTTTTAGCCCTGACGAAACCCTGCAAAGTGGGGCGATCGTTGGGTCACAATAAATAGTTTAATTACTATATAAATTACACAACCCCAATCAAGTAATATTCCCGTATATATCCTTATAATTGCATTTCCACAAAATTCAAGATTTTTACTGGGTAAGGATCACTTATATTTCAAGTTTAATTATTTTCATTTTTTAAAAAATATTTATTGCTATTTACAACTGTACATTATAATAAATTTAGTAAATCTGATCTAAGTTAAATTGGAGTGTTACAGGCGTGTAGAGAAACTACCCATTGGTAGCACTCTAATAAATTTTCATTTTTTAAAATTTATTTATTGACATTTATAACTATATTTACATAAAAATGGATCTAGTAAATTTGATGCTAGATTATAATGGTATGATACAGGTTTGTAAAGAAACTGCCTATTGGTAACACTTTAATAACTTCTACATTAGAAGGTCTCGGGGCCATCTTCTTTTCTGGTGCCGAGATGGATTGTTAGGATTGGAGGAAGAAGCAAGGTTAGAATCTAGTGGCTTTGGGTGGTTAGGGTGTTTATAATGGAAGGATCGACATCTGGGTCCACGTGGTGATTGCTAGATCGGTTACACACGGAACATTTAGGTTTTTATGGATGATTTTATTTGTGAGAAAGTAAAGGGCCTTGAGGGTTTTACGAAGGATTTCGAATTATAAAGATTGGATGTGAGAGGAATTCGAAGCTTTAGTGGAACCACAAAGCTCAAATACGTAAGTCCAGATAGACCTTATAATTGTCATGAAAATCAGTCTTTTGTAATTAATTGGAAGTTTAAATCGTTTGTCTAGTAAGTGGTGTAATAGTCGGAATCGACGTGCAGTTCCCTGTCTATTCAGTCTAGGTGAATTCATTGTTTTAATTTAAAAATTAGTTGAAATATAAGTATATCCAAAATGCCTAAGTGAAAGTATTTGACGAAATCTAATGGAATTTAGATTATACTCCTAGTACTATAATACTATAATACTAGACCTATTTTACATCATATCCAAATGAAGTAAGCCAAATAGTAGTTGACACCATAACGGGTGAGTAAGAGTAACATTCGTTTTTTAGTGAACAGAAATAAAAGGTACAGACTAGCACTAATGTAAAATAAAAATATATATTTATTTATTAATATAAAATAATGAATACCCTATCTATTTCTTCTTCAGCTCCTGACATTCTTTTGGTAATTTTCATAGTGTTTAATAAATCAGTGACTGGCTTAGCTTCTTGGGTAGTTCTAAGTTTTTGTATTAATCCTTGATCAGTTGGTAACGCAGAACTTCCGAGATTGTCAATTTGAGCTTGAAGATTACGTATCTAGGTATATAAAATAAAACTATGAAACATGCCAAAAAATTCATTAACAGACTATATGTGAAATTTACAAACTTACTCTACCCTCCAAGCGACCTAAAGAAGATGTTGAAGATGGTGATGTGGTGCGTGGTCTTTTCCCTGTTTTTTCACTAAGTTTACCATTTTCAATTATTACAACCTGCAAGTGGAATTTCAAAAAGTAAAATTAATTTTCTTAAACCAAACCCAAATAATAAATGAAAAATATGCGAATTACCTGCTTCTTTTTGGAGGATGTATCTTTAGAGTTTTCAGCTGTAGAAAATGATAGTATCAATTGTAGGGTATTTATTCATGTATAAATAAAATTGTGTTCATGATTGTTGTACTGAAACTTGTATATTGGTAAAAACAACAAAGCCGAGGTTTATTTATTTTAACAAATGAACGAGATTTGAATCTCAGTAAGAGCACAATGAAGAATATCTACTGAGAGAGTCAGTCAGATCTTGATCCTCCTTAGGTGACTGTGACCTCTATACTGGAAGATAAGCGCAAGCATTGCACAGCCAGCCATTGGGTTGTTTTGCTTGCTCTGTAAATCTAACATTGACATTAGTCTCGGGTCACTGTTGTATCTTCATCTGGTTTTCCCGCCAATATAGTTATGAGTAAGGGGAAAGGAAGGTTCCAAGTAGTGTTATGTGCTGTGTGCGGTTCTATTGCTGTCTGTTAATGTTATAATGTTGTGTTCTAGTTTTAAGCGTAATAAAATATGTATAATAACGCGTGTGTTATTTACAAAATCTGGACATTCCAATATAATAATTGGCGACGAGGATTAAAACATCATTTTGTTCAGTAATTGATATCAAACGGAATACCAACATTCACAATCTTTTCCAACCTCCGTCTACGACACAGTGCTACGTTTTTCATCGTAATGTAGGTATCTTTGTTTTAATTACACTTTACAATGGATGACAATCAATTCAAAGGTTTTTTAGAAACGTTCTCTCAGACACTTATTTCAAATCAAAAAACTCCTTGAGCAGTTGATAGCGGCCGGAGGCACCAATAATGGCAATGTTGTACCGTTTGAACGATTTGAGTCAACAGTGGAGAAATTCTCTTCATACCTCAAACTTTTTTGAAAACTACGCCGCTGTGAAAAACATTACCAGTGATACAAAAAAATCCCTGTTACTTCTGAGTTCAATAGGCCCTATCCAATATAACAACTTAGCCGCATTTCTAGGACTTGAGAGGCCGCTGAACTCACTAAATTACAAATCCCTTTCACAGGAATTTTCGAGGATATTGCTGCCCGCTGTGAATGTTGTTGTTTCTCAAAATTATTTTCTATCTTGCTACCAACAGGACTCTCAGTCTATTTCTGAATATGTTGCTATGCTTCGACGTCATTTATCAGATTGTGATTTTCATGTCGAATGCGCTGAATCTTACTGTAAGAAAAAAAATCTGGATATCTGAAATTTTGTGCGAGGAATCCGTGACGATTGGATCCGCGAATTAATATTACAAGCTAACATTACAAAGTTTGATGACATTTTTAAAAAAGCATTGACATTGGAAGCTTCGCGAATTCAAAGTAAACAAATGAGTAGCACAAGCTCATCCCTGACTCTCACATCGGGATCTTCATCTAACTCGAGTGACGTTAACAAAGTTTCGGGGCGTTCAAACATAGACAGAGCAGGTTCGCGTCCTCACCAGACCCAGACCCGGAACACCACTCCGAGCTCGCGTCGTCGTCCTTTGTTTCGTTCCCGGGATTTTTACCACACATTGGGAATTGAGAATTTATGTTCTCGGTGCGGGAAAAATTCCCATAAAGCAAATGACTCCCATATCGACCGAGAAAAACTAAGATCCACTTCATGTCTCGCACAAGGCCATGTTTCAAGAGTGTGTATAAAACCTTGTCTAAATCATCTGTTGATTCTAAGCAAATCGGACTTGAATCTGATGGAAGCCTCTTTGATCATTTAACCCAGTCTTACGGATGCAATGCTATTACACATGTCTCATCTAGCATAGTTGATATATATGAACTCAATCCCTGCTCAGGGAAGTATATCATAACTGTATCGCTCAACAGTTAACGTTTCAATGGAGGTGGATTCTGGTGAAAAATCCTCCATTCTGCCGGAAGACAAATTGCAACAGATTAACCTCAAAAAAGACCTGTTACCTGCGCATATTAACTTCAGTGCTTTTTCAAATGATATCGTCCCATGCAAGGGTAAAGTAAATGTTGCAGTAACCTATAAAAGCAAACGCATTTTAGCCGATCTATACACTATAGCCATGACGCACTTTTGGGTCGCGACTGGATTAGGAAGCTTGGACTAGAACAGATTGATGCAGAGATGTCGTTGAACATGTTCCTCATGATTTTACAGATTTCTACACCTTAAATGAGGTTGACATTATTAATGAGTTTCCTGAGGTATTCGAGAAAAAAATTGGGCGGGTCCCAAATTGCAGAATTTCCTTGGCGTTGCGGGAAAATGCCAAACCAATCTATACCAGAGAACGCACAGTACCATTTGCTCTTCGTGATCTAGTGAAACGGGAGCTTAACTCGCTTGAAAAATCAGGTATTATTACATCGTAGTTCACGGATTTTCCTAGGAGAAATGTCAACAAAACCTTCGACTATGCCTGATGAAGATTTTCGGAGTATGACTTATATCTTAACAAACACAAGTGTTCGTTTTTCACAACTGAGACTGAATATCTTGGACATTGCGTTTCGAGGAACGCTATCAGGAAAAACCCTCAAAAGATCCAGGCTGTCTCCGCACTACCACGTCCGCAGAATGTCGATGAAGTGGACAGATTTCTAGGTATGCTTACCTATTCTAGCTATGCTTCGTTTCCCTCACGAAATTTGCAAACTAAAGGGCACCGTTTCAAGTTGTCCAAGCAATGCGAAAATGCCTTCCTTAAACTTTAAGCAGAAGTGTGCAATGACAGAATTTTAGTTCGTTTGATCCATCATTGCCTTTTATTTTAAACACAGATGCTAGTCCGATGGAAGTTGCAGCAATTCTAAGACATTCTGTGTACCAACATGAAAAACCCATAGCCTATGCCTCTCGTACCCTCACACCATCAGAAATGAACTACAGGCAACTTGACCGGGAAGCACTAGCTATTGTGTTTGGAGTCTCCCGATTCTACAACTACATTTACGGGAAACATTTCTTTTTGCTTACTGATAATCAGCCACTTTCACGGATTTTTGGACAGAACCGAGCTATACCACAGATGACTTCAGCCAGATTATTAGATACGCATCATTCCTACCAGGATTTGATTATACAGTTCGATGCAAGACGAGCAAAGAAATTCAGAATTTGGACTGTGTATAAGGACACCTCTTCCGAATTCGAGTAAGACTGCAGACATTTCCATCAATGATAAAGTGAACCTTATTCATTTTGACTTAGTGTTCCATGTTTCTAGCACTTCAATAACAGCTGAGACCATCGCTGAGGCGACTTTTTTGGACCCGAATCTCCAGAAAATTATGAAGGATCTGTAAACATCATGCCGAACTCCCCTAACTCTATTTCACATGGAATCCTATTCAGGCTGGATAGTGGTTATCCCAAAGCGTCTTAGTCTTGCCATGTTGAAAGAAATCCATGCCACTCACGTTGGCATTACAAAAATGAAGCAACTGGCAAGAAGGTACGTTAGGTAGGAATTACAGGTGATTCGAAAGCTGATCAATCATCACCGAGCTTCCCCGCTTGGGGTTACAACTTTCGTTGTGTTTCCCTCGGCCCGTGGTTCCCAAAGTGGGTTGGGTCAGAACTCTGGGGTGCCGCAAGCGAATGCGACTAATAAAATGAAAAAAAAAAAATTGAAATAGCAAATATTCAGTTCATTCCAGCATTTGCTTTACACTGTCCTGTCTTCATTACCTCCCTTAATATATTCAACCGCTCTAAGGATAGTTGTGCAAACATTTTAATATTTTTGTAGCTCAACATGGGGGCCGCGAAACGTTTTGTAGCCCAACTATGGTGCTATTGCGAAAAAAGTTTGGGAACCGACCGGTTGGGAGCGGCATCGTTCACCTGTTTCATAATAAAGTACAAACTAATACTATTAGTCTTGTAGATTTATCTTAATTAAAGTACACAGACTTGTAAAATAGTAACTTGTACTTCAGTATTTTTTAATTCTTGTAATATCACTAATAGTCATCCCTATCATGAAAAAAATAAGTATTAGTATTATTTCTACACTTGTACTATGAACTAATACTATTAGCTTTCATTATGAAACAGGGCCCTGGTCGTAAGACATTCATCAGTTAATTAATTTAATAAAGTAAAGATTCAGGTAATCTTTTACCTATGACTTCTAAACGGTGCATACTAGTAAGAAATGTGATAAATTAAATTAAAGAACATTACATGCTTCCAATGAGTATAATATTTTAATAATTCAGTCAAGTATGTCCGTAAACTATATGATTTTGTTGCATAAATACTTAATAGAACCATGCCCAGCCTTTGAAGCTTAACTTCACAATCAGAGCAGGTGCTTTAAGGCCACATTACATGCCCCAATTATTAAATTATTGAGATCAGTCGACGCAGAAGTTAATGTTCTTTACCTTTTTCATTGTAGCTTTTTCGCTAGGGTGTATCGTTAAATTAATAAGAGTTTTTGAACCACAAAAAAATGTGTTTCCCTGAATATGTGATATACAATAATTATTGAAATTGTTTGCACATTTACTTACCTTCAGACAATTTTATAGGTTGGATTTTATGTATTGAGGACACAATCTCTTCCAGTCTATTTAATATTATAATTAAGAGTATATATATTTTACTAAAAAAAATAAATAAATTTCCTGAGTTGCGAGCCTATCTTCTACGCCACAACCCCTGATGAAGACCTGAAACTCAGGTCGAAACAACGGCATAAAATAAATAAATATGGTTTTGTTTATTTATGTTGTTCTTTGCTGACCGCACCCCCCAACAAACTTCTCCAATTAATAAATTTCCTGTTGGGTCTAGGTCACAAACTTGAAATTCCTAATCAGCACTCAAAAAACGATAATTGAATTAATTTTCAGAACTCTAAAAAGTTTCTCCAACCCTGACAGTTTTCTAAGCAGCATTCTTATACTTAATTTTTTTTTCTGACCTAGAAAAAATTAAAATAACAAATTAAATATACACAAATAAGAAAGGATGTATATCAGCTGACAATATCAATCTTGGTTTGCAAGTGTGGCATTATAAGATAAGCTGCCGGGTCCGCTGAAGGCGGTGTCATCGATGATGGCATGAGTCTGCCATGAGCGTCCTACGAATAGGGGGGAGCTATTCCGGCTGGCGATGATGAAGTGATGACTTTAGGCTGTAGAGCCAGAAGTCTCTCCCAAGACGAGAACATCGACCAAGGGAACAGTGCTCTTCCACCTCCCAGGTCTTGGTGGAGGGGTGATTTCTCGGAACAGAGGATTGGCACAGGCTTTCAGCCCATCAAAGAACTTGATGTTCCTACGGCCTATGAATTCTGGCACGGTTGGGAGTTGGAGCTCTACACAAATTTCTCTGTTCCTGGCCCGCTGGAGTGATGTTCCTCGTATTATTCGCCTCAGGAGGTTCTGGAAACTCTGTAGGTTGGTCAGTGTCGTTTTGTAGAGGTGTCTCATTAGTGGTGCACCATGGAGCAGCGTTGGACGAATGATGGCCTCATATATTTGTAGCTTCAGGCGCATTGAAAGTTGTTGTGACGTCAGGAGATGGTAGAGCCTAGGTCTAGGCTGCTACCATTGCATGCCGATGTTTGATGGCGACCACTGGCGCTGTGAAGACTATAAATAATAGAGGTCCAAACACAGACCCTTGAGGCACTCCGCAGGTGGTGGGGGATGGGGGCGACAAATCTCCACCAACCCTGACCACGAATGATCTATCGCTGAGGTAGTTCTCGACCAATCGGCACAGTGCGGCCGGAAACCTGAACTCCTCCAGCCGGCGAAGTAGCAGCGGGTGGGATACAATCTCAAAGGCCTGGCTACAGTCCAACGAGATGAAGGCAGTTGCGTAGTTGTTCTTCATTCGCTCGATGGTGTGAGCCTGCAACTTCACCAAGTGATGATCACACGAGACACCTCTTTGGAAGCCGGTTTGCTCGGGTGGTATCACAGCAGCCTCCCTGCAGTGATCAATGAGATGGTCGTGTATGAGGCGCTCAAAAATCTGTTCTTTGAGGAGGCTGATCGGACGATAGTGCTCTGGAGAGTTCCCCGTCTTCCCTGGCTTGAGGAGTGGCACCACGATCGCACGCTTCCAGGCAGTCGGGAAGTACGAGATCCTCATGGCTGAGTTGAAGATATTCAGCAGGTAAGCTTTACCCTTCCTGGGAAGCATCTTTAGTAGAACATTGGGGATCTCGTCAAGTCCTGAGGATTTGTTTCCCTTGGTGCGACGAAGTACCGACTCAAGACGGCCAAAGGTGGAGAAAATGGGCTTCTCGACGGGGCTCTGAGGTCTTCCTGGTGGCGGCGGAGGAGCACTAGTTGTCCTCTGAGCATCCCCTGCTGCATAGCTTGAGACCAGGAGGGCAGCCTGTTCACCCGTCGTCATCAGGTTATTCCCATCGGTGAGATGCACAGTCCTCTTGGTAACGAAGGTCCTGACCAGCCTCCAGAACTGTCTGGGGTCATCATGGGTTCTGCGAAGCTGGTCATGCCACAGCGCCGTCTTCCAATCCTTCATGAGTGATGCGATCTGCCGGGTCATTGCGTTGATGGCGGATTTCATGCAGTAATCCCCGGTGCGCATGAAGACATTGCGCAGGTTGTTTCGTTGGCCAATCAGAGCGAGGATGTGGTTCGGTGGCTTGCTGTTGGCGTTGGGGACTGGAGCGAACCTTGGGATGTTCCTATTGGCTGCCCTCTTGATGGTGTTAGTGATCCACTCAACTGCTGTGTCCACCTCGTCCGGAGTATGATATTGGCTTATGGCTGGTAGGTCTTCTAAAACGCTCGACCTATACCCCCCACAATTAGCCTCATGTAAAAGGTATTTGCTCTCAGGTGGTGTGACGAACTCGCCTTCAAAGGTATAGAGCACCGGGCGGTGGTCCGATGGTCCATAGGGCAACACCCGGCAGTCCGTGACATCATGCATGCTTCTGGAAAGGAGTAGGTCGAGCGTTGACGTGCATGATGGGCGACCTGCGTGCCTGAACGTTTATACCCCCGGGTGAAATAGTGCCAGCCTGGTCTTAGTGATGTAAGTTCCCAGCGGGTTATTGCTGCTATACAACCAGGCAGTGTGTCGGGCATATAGGTCACCCAGTACTATATGTCGACTTGTCGCCTGGGTATGTTGCAGCAGCAGCTTAACAGAAGTCAGGCCAGCCCTAGGCCTCTTGTATAGACAGGTGAAGGTGTAGCGCTGTTTGAAGCGGAGGTCGACCGAGACCAGGTGGGTTACCTTCGTGCTCCGGGGACAGACAGAGCTCTCGATACACCACATATCCCCGGAAGTAGATTCGTGACGATGTGGAGGTGAGCATCGTGTCCGTGAGTGCCATCACTGACGGTCGATGCTGCTGTAGTATCAATTCTATTTCAGCCTGCTTCGGTGAGAGGCCTCTGACATTATAATTTATGACCAGATGATCAGTCATAGTGACGCGCGAGTATTTTGCTCATCATATCTAGCAGCGTCGTCACCATACCCATCATCTGGTCCATACGGGCACATAATTGTTCTATCACAGGATTGTTGGAGGCACTGATCACCGGAGCAGGCTGGGCCGTCGGTTGTTGTTGTTGATTGGCTGGTGATCTACCTAGAAGCTCGGTGAATGCAACATTGCTCTGTACATTCCTGCTGGGGTGCTGTCTTCTGGATGGTACTGGTTGCACTGGTGGAGGTATCGGGTCGTCCTTCTTGGCTCTACGTTCCATGAGTTCGACTCTAGTAGGACAATCACGTGCCGTGGCCATATGACCTTCCTTGTTGCATTTAGTCGGTCCTGTCATAGAGCATAGGGTTAGCTCGTGATGTTGAGAGCACCACGGGCAAACCACGAGACTGTGACAATATCGCATGGTATGACCATATTGTTGGCATCGCTTACACTGCACCGGGGATCCATCCTCTTTAAGTTATACTTGATTAAACCTTCACTCTTCTTCTATCCACTTGGCAGCTCCTCCATCCCAGGAACTAAGAACTAAATCCAACGCCCTTCTTACAGCAAATCTTTTTCGAGGAACCATAAAGAATTTCCTAAAAAAATGTCAAGGTCCCCATGTCTATGTCGTCGAAATCCCACAATCTTTATGGTTTATGGTCATTTTTGGCAAATAAATCGCCATTTCATCCTGCATCAGTGGTATGACTTTATAGTTAGAGAAGCAAGAAGTTCAAATACAATCTACCAGAATGCAGCAGCTCTTGCCTCACCGAAGCTCTCACATTTACATATTATTGTATTTTATAAAAACATATCATTATTTGTATATATTATTAATTTTACTTAGCAATGTCAATTAAATAATAAATAAACGATGCAAAAAAAAAATAAAGCACGAAACTACCTCAAGCAAATAAGATAAGACAGCTTCTCGGTCACAGCCGTTTGAACTAGGCCTAAAAATAAGGGTCTTAAAGAACATGGCTCGTACTGGCTCGCCAGAAGAGCTACATGCTCTACCATCTCCTAAAATCGCCACAACTCTTACTAAGGCTGAAGCTGCAAATCTATAAGGCCATAATACGACCAACTCTGCTCTATGGTGCACTTCTGCTGCGTCACCTCTACCGAACACGCTTGGAAAGCTGCAGAGTTATCATAATTCCGTCCTCCGACGAATCGTCCGTAGAACTACTCTACAGAGGGCCAGAAACACCACCATTCACCATGAACTCCAGCTACCCTCTGTGCGGGAGTATATAGGCCGAAGGCACATCAAATTTTTTGATGGGCTGAAGGCCTGTGTCAACCCGCTCTTCAAAGATATCGCCCCTCCTCCAAGACCTGGGAGGTGGCAAAGCACTGTCCCCTTAGTAGACGTCCTCGCCGAGGGAAGGACTTCGGGCTCTGCAGCTTGAAGTCATCACACCACCACCATCACCAGCCGGAATGGTCCCTCTCCATTCTATGTAAGCCCCCAACAAGTATGTTACCAATGTGAAACCGCCTTCAGCGGACCCTGTAACTCATCTTATACTGCCATACGGCAAAAAAGTCAGTATGTAATTTGTATATATACTATGTATTATATTATATATCTGTAATTGTTATTATATATAAATAAAGAGGTTTAGGAAAAAAAAAAAAAACAGTGCTCGTCCGCTGAGCCCGTCAGCAGTTCCCGCTCTGGAGTGCCCGGCCGCATCCCTGGCGGGGACTACGCAACCAGCCCTGCGCAGTTGGCCGTTCAACAAACGACCGCCCGCAGCTAGCTGGCCAAACAACCGAGACCAGCATGCCGAAAGCTAGGGCTGCTACCCAGCCTGGTACTACCACTTCGATGGCCTCTGTAGAAGAGGCCACGAACAGTAGAGCAGACGCTCCGCCAACTTCGATGGACGGGGTTGAAGTATTTACACCCCAAAACCATGGTGAGAAGAGGCCCCCCACTGATGACAACACAACGTGGTCAGTAGCCAGTGGTAAAAAGGCTTTTCGACTCCGGGCTACCATCGACAAAACACCCAACTTTTTTGACCCTACGATATTTGATAAACTCAAAGAACAGAGGGAAGCAGCAACATCTAGTGAGGTAACCACGGGGCCCAAACCCAGGCCACACCCGCCAATCATAATCTCTCCCGCACTCTCATTGATGTCGGTGCGGGAAATGGTTGCAACGGTGAACGTGACACGTTTCACCACAAATAACTCCGCCAGGGGAACGAGGCTGTACCTGGTGTGGTGGGGACCATCAATACGAGCAATGTCCCAAGAAGACAGCCCCTCCGCACTGCAAGCACTGTGATGAGGACCATGTCGCCTCATTCAAAAATTGTAAGGCCCGCATCAAGTTGCGTGATACTGCGAGGGAAAGAAGACAGGGGACTGCACCTGCCCTAGCCGGAACTCCACCTCGACAGCCGACCCGCTTAGTAGAGAGGAATCTAGGCTTTACTGACATACTTCGTTCTTCAGCTCAGCCCACGTCTCAGTCACCTGCACCTACACTGCCTTCTACATCCTGCCGCCTGACTGTACACATTGTGCTCAATTATAACATCAGAGGCCTTCTGTCGAAGTTGGATGAATTTGAAATTCTCCTGCAGCAGTGCAGACCTTCGGTTGTTGCCCTGACTGATGTGATGCCCTGCAACATCATGCTACACTTTCGAGGGTATAATATCCACCGAGAGGCCTGCAACACAGCCAGCGTGCTCATTTTGACAAGAAGAGACGTCCCGTCGAGGCTCATCACTAACCCGATCGAACCGGCCGATGGCACGCACTTGGTAACGGTGGATGTGCGACTCAAACACCGCTACACATTCGTCTACAGACGCCCAAGGACATGCCTTACATCACTCAAACTACTGTTACAGCATGCCCAGACAAAAAGCAGGTATGTGGTCTTTGGGGATCTAAACGCCCGTCACACCGCCTGCCTGTGTAGCAGCAATAATCCCATGGGGACGTACATCACCAAGACCACGCTTGCTGTCTACCATCCTGGGGTACACACCTTCCGACACGCGGGCTTCCCATCGAGAACCTCGACACTGGACTTGCTCCTCACCAGGGACTAACACGGTCACTTATTGGCCTACGGACCTTCTAATCACTAGATAGTACTGTATCAGTTTGAGGGCACCCCAGCCACACCACCAGCGACCAAGTATTTCCTTCATGAAGCCGACTGGAAGGGGTAACAGGGCAACAGCGTTTATATCTCTTGATTGTAGTCAGGCCTTCGAATGTCTCTCCCATCCGCTTCTCATCCGCCGACTAGAAGACTTAAGTTTCCCGCCACTCTGTGCCGACTGATTGAAAACTATCTCAGCGGAAGGTCTATCGTCGTACGGGTCGGCGGGAGCTTTTTGAATCCTGTTCCTACCACCTGTGGTGTGCCCCAGGGCTCTGTGCTGAGATCAATACTATTCGTGATTTTCACAGCCCCGGTGGTATCGATCCAGCACCCGAAGGCAGTGGTTGCTGCCTATGTGGATGACATCGGCATCTATGCCTCCAGCATCAATGCTCCAACTACGCTGTCTCATGCACAAGAAGCGGCTAACACCATCGCTGCCGAACTCAAGCGGACTGAAATTAGACTGAATCCCGCCAAGACAGACGCTATCGTGATGTCATACCAAATAGGTAAGAAACCACTGCCTACTCATTTCAGGATTAAAAAGGTCGACCAACGGATTTCCATCTCCCTGCTCTATCTGGGGGTCACTATCGTTCGTCATCTCTCATTTTCAAGCCATGTTCGTGAGAGACTGAAGCTGGCCCGTCAAAAGAGTTATCAACTCTATCATCTGATAAAATTTCCACAGCTCTCGCTCAGGCTCAAGCTCCATATACAAAGACGTCATTAGACCGACTCTGCTTTACGGTGCGCCTCTGCTCAAGCACATGTACAAGACCACGCTCAACAGACTGCAGAGCTTCCAGAACTCTGTCATACGGAGGATTGTAAGAGGAACATCGTTACAGAGGGCCAGAAACACTGTTATCTGTGATGAACTCCAGCTGCCCTCTGTGCCGGAGTGCATTGGCCGGAGACATACATTTTTTTGATGGGTTGAAGGCCTAAACCAACCCGCTCTTTCGGGAAATTGCCCCTACACCACCACCTGGGAGATGGCAAGAACATGTCCCCTTGGTAAATGTTCTTACCGTGGGAAGAGGTTTGGGCTCTGCAGTCTAAATCTAATTATATCACCATCAGCAAAGCGGACCCTCCCCGCTCACCATTGTATCAATGCGCACTTGGCGCCTTCGACATTGCACATACAGTGTACAATTGAAATAAAACCTTAAAATACCCCTAATAAAAAATTATGCTAAACCTCCACCAACATACCATGTACCTAATTTCCTTTTTTAATGGAGGGTACGAAAAAAAAAGGTTAGATTTTCTAGAAACACGTCAAATTCTTTGGTAGTCTCTATGCGTCCTTCAATTCCATTTTTCCAATACATCATCCCATCCCACCTTCCTGCGAGGTGGCAGGGCAGGAAAGGTTCCATAAAACCTGTAAACATGACCCTATAACTCCTTTCTTCCGATGCACCCCCCCCCCTTCCCCTACTTTTTATTGTCTGTTTTCTTATTATTTTTAACATTATCTTTTGTCTTTAATATTAACTGTTTTATTTCTCTCTTCTATGCGTTATCAACATGAGGAGGCCCCTCACCTCCGGATATTTTCTAGTAGGACCATAGACAACGGACACATCACAATAACGAGATAAGTATTCCATCGTAACCTTAAAGTACCACGGGTAATACTCAACTTGATTTATGTAAAGCAACCATTAATTTATTGTTTTATTTAAGTAGTATTAAGTAAGTTTAATCTTACATACGTACTGCCCACATAATCGGGATGAATATTGACGATGCTCAAATCTCTACATATGCTGATAACATGAATCCAGACAAGACCATGTACCAGGCCCGACTCATCACTAACAATCTACGATATAAATATATCAACCCACAAAAAACTGACGCCATCACATTCTCATACCAGAAAACTCCTAACAGAGCACCAAAACTTAACGAACTGAATGTACAAACCAAGAGACATCTCACATACCTCGGCTTAAAAGTGGAATCACACCTCTCATTCACAGCATACATACAAAACATAGTGCAGATTGTCAAGGCTATATCATATTAACTCAAACACCTCATCTACATACCAGGGCTGTCTCTCAGACTCCAGACCACCCCGACAACTTGATTACTCTTTTCTAAGGGTTGTTGTGTCTTTTTCGAGGGTTCACATTTTTTTTTTTCATTCGTAAGAGATAATCTTGGATCCTCTTATAACTATGATATTCTGTAGTTTTCGAGCCTCTTATATTCTAAACAAGATTAAAATGTATAATATTCTTTTTTTTTCTACATGCGGGAAAAGTATTTTAATGATAATCAATATTTCCCATATTGAAATCCAAAATTCTTTTTCCGTTGTTGAGAAATTCTTTGCCATAGCTTCCGGACTCTCATTGCTACGACCGGATCATTCATATTCCCTAAAACTAGGCCCATAGTTCGTAGTTGCATTTCCCTCTGAAGGCCACAAAAGAAAGCTTTTATCTCTTCAGATTTTCATTTGGCCTATACTTGACTATTACTCATACTAAAACGATTAATAATGAACTTTTTCTCTTTCCATCATGTCCAGCACTATGATTCTTCGTGCACTACCTAAGTTCTTAGCTTTTATTAAGCAAGCCAGGCAGATATAAAACAAGAATCGGGCTCTAAAGGTTACCCTGTCATTCTTGCTGACATCAGAATATAGAAGAATGTAATCCTGTATTTTAATTCCCTCTTTTCTTTTCCTGTGTTTCTGTGATTTTCAGCAATTCTACTTTGGCAAATCAACAATGATCAACTCCTTACCCTTAAAACCTTATATATACCTAATAAGGTCAAGGGAATTTAACAATAATGACAGGAACAGAAATCTAATAGTTACCTTATATAGCTCCTTTAATTCCATTAATTTATACAAATAATGTAAACATGTGTTGGCTATTATTATTCGATTACAATAACTATTAAACTTCTGACATAGCAAAACTCTACAAAACATTAGATTACATAAATAACGTTTAAATTTGTAACCTGCCTTGGAGACCCCAATCTCGGTCCAGCCTAGTTGCGCCCTCTGCATACTGCCATTTATTCAACAAGACAACCTTATATCTGAATATCGAGTGTACATCGAATGCAAAGGAATAGAAACCGGGAGAGACAAGGCATGCCTGAAAAGCCACTAGAGATTATGAAAGTGTGAAGGCTTTAACAATAGACCTTTTGGATTTCAAACATGAACGTGTGTGTAGGAATTTTTTAAAAAATATTAAACTAAATTTAACGAACAAATCGATTACCATCGATTTTACAATCTTCAGTTCTTGAAACATCAACATTTCCCTGAAACAAAGAAGATAATTAGTTTTGTTAAAAAAATAAACTTTAACGTTCAGTAATTTACACATGATAATGTTACTTTGTGTTCATCCACCACTGTCATAAAAATTTTTTTCCTTATTGCTTCATTACCACCAAGTATTTCATTCTGTAATTATAAAATTAATGTAAGCTAGAAATAATGGGTGATTAATAGATTAAACTAATAATAAGGTTATAGTTTCTCTATTTTTAGGAACATATCTGGTTAGAGAAATCGAAAATTTTACGTACTGGCGTGAATTATAACTAAATTAATGATTCAGTATTCACCTTATTTCATAACCTAATGAATAATTTTCTAGCATAAACAGTGATTTCATACAGATGTCCGGGACCGAAATCTTTGATGGGCCTATTTATCTCATGGATTATAATTGAACAAACATTTTTGCATTTCTCAAAATTTTATGTTTTATCTTTTACTTATATAAATCAAACACAAATTACAAATTATGAATATTCATCGGTATTGGCACAACAGGAGCATGAATCAGTTCTCATACTATTACACATTTTATTCTTCTTGCTCCCTCAAGGAATCGTTAATCATTGATCCTAAATATTTAAATGCTTTAATACACTCAAATCGATAGCTCCCAATTATGTAGTGCCTTTGCAGATGGACTGTCTTCCTCTTGGTGTGGAGGATCTTTCTCTTATCCTCCTTAATGTCTAGGCCTACTCTTCTTCCTTCTATCTCAAGCCTTATAAATAATCTATGATGTTCTGTAGATTTTTAACTCATTAAATATTAATACCAATCTAACTAAATCAAATATTCATTAAGACTTCTTTTAAACATTTAATTATTTTAATACAAAATATAATACTGGATTATCTCTCTAGGAAGTCTGGTGAGTCAATTCTTTTAAAATTTTTTGAGGTTAATTACTTCCATCATTTGCAATAAATTATTATTTATTTATTCATGACAATTGTACAACGTTTCGGGACCACTGTCCCATATTCATGCACTATAAAAACCTATAACAATAATAAAATCTATATAACACCAATCTTCATCCTTATATATTTTATTTTATACAATAAAAATCACCTCATGATTTCATATGGGAAATCAACAGATTTCAGTATTACATTCAGTAAGCAACAGATTACTAAACTTCTTTTCAAATCACCCACATTATCAAAAAGAAATTGCAAAAAACTTAATAGATAGAGCCATAAACTTAACAGACAATATTTACACAAAAGATATACAAAACTGAAATATACACCATGCTAACAGAAAACTTCTATCCCAAAAGATTAATAAACAGACTATGGTACAATAAAATTAATGACAAACATACAA
>NW_027109868.1:102290-102757 GCF_000696795.3 Halyomorpha halys
CACCAAGTCAAAAAAGAATCACAGAATTTTATAAAGAAATAAACAAAAAGAATACAATAGATGAAAACAGAGAAAAAGGACAAGAGGAAACAAATAGTAATAGCAATAATAAAAAGTTTTATAAACTACAATACATACCAGGACTTACAAATAAAATTTAAAAAAACACTGAAAGAATATGACCATACAAATATCAGAACCGGTCTATACAACAATAATAAATTACAAAATAAGCTGTCAAACATGAAAGACAAAGTTGATAAGATGGAAAAACTAAACGCAATTTATAAGATAGATTGTAAAAATTGTGAAAAAGTATACATTGGTGAAACATCTAAAAAACTAGAAACTAGGATTAAGCAACACATCACCATATGTAAAAACACTAAAAATATAAATTGCACAGCTCTGGCCTATCACAGCATAAAACTGAACCACGAATTCAACTTTGAAAACACAAAAATAAT
>NW_027109868.1:103267-138657 GCF_000696795.3 Halyomorpha halys
TTGGTGTTATATAGATTTTATTATTGTTATAGGTTTTTATAGTGCATGAATATGGGACAGTGGTCCCGAAACGTTGTACAATTGTCATGAATAAATAAATAATAATTTATTGCAAATGATGGAAGTAATTAACCTCAAAAAATTTTAAAAGAATTGACTCACCAGACTTCCTAGAGAGATAATCCAGTATTATATTTTGTATTAAAATAATTAAATGTTTAAAAGAAGTCTTAATGAATATCTGATTTAGTTAGATTGGTATTAATATTTAATGAGTTAAAAATCTACAGAACATCATAGATTATTTATAAGGCTTGAGATAGAAGGAAGAAGAGTAGGCCTAGACATTAAGGAGGATAAGAGAAAGATGTTATAGGTTTTTATAGTGCATGAATATGGGACAGTAGTCCCGAAACGTTGTACAATTGTCATGAATAAATAAATAATAATTTATTGCAAATGATGGAAGTAATTAACCTCAAAAAATTTTAAAAAAATATAATACGTGCAACATTTAAGCTGACCACTTTCCAAGTAAGCAGAGAATAACAAACAACCAAAATTAAATACATTAATAAAACAAAATGAACAATTTAATAATATTATAGATTATACAATTTAAAATATAGTGAGATGATGTAAGTTAAATTTTTTTTCAAGAACTTAAATACAATCATAATTATACCTTTAGATTGCATTGTCACCTGGTTTGCCTATGTGTACCGTATTCAAGCTAAATCATATAATCATCATCATCATCATCATTTTGTCCCCTTTACTGCTTGCACAGTGTGAGATTACGATTTGTAGAGTCTGGACCAGATGTCTCGTTCTTTGACCATCTCTTTTCTCCTACTTCAGTCCGTATCCCGCCTCCCGAAGGCTTCCTTAACACTCTCCATCAAGGAAATGCGCGGTCTTCCTCTTGGCCTTCTTCCCTCCACGGGAGTCTCATACGTCTTCCAGGTAGATCATTCCTGGTTCATACTAAGGAGGTGTCCGAACCACCTTAGCTTGTGCTCCTCTAGGAATCTCTCAGCCGGTTTGGCTCCGAGGCTAGTCCGGTACTCTGGTGCTGCTACTATATGGTGCTGTTCCGTACTCTATCTCGTCGCGTCCTTCGTTCCACCTTATGGAGATAACGCATCTCCATGGGTTGGATCCGACTCTTGTGTTTCAAGGTGAGGGTCCACGATTCGGAAGAGTAGGAAAGAATAGGGAGGAACGTCGATTTATAGAGCATAATTTTAGTTTTTCTCGTCACCTCTCTTTAACTCAGGAAACCCCTTCGAAACAAACTAAATACTCTTCCAACTGCACCAATTCTCTGAGAAACTTCCTCATCAATGTAGCCACTTTCGTTGAGAGAACCTAGATAATTGAAATTATCGACCTGCTCTAGTCTTTCTCTGTTCGCTCTGATCACCCTCACTATTCTCCGGGGTTTCTTTCCTATCCTCATCCATTTCGTCTTTTCTGGGTTAATTTTCATATTTATCGTGGCCATTTACTCTTGAAGAAAATTTATGTTATATTGGAGGTCTTGGTCGTTGGAAGCCAGCAAGACCAGGTCATCCGCGAAAGGTAACACAAAAAATCTTATGGGTTGTAAGTTCCTGTGTCCCAACTGAAACTGTCTCATTCTCAGTTTAGCTTTCTTTATCGCTTGATCAAGGACTACTACATAGGCGTTGGCAGTATTTTGCCTAGTGGGAGCAAACCTCAGCCCATTATACACACACAAGGTATGGTTGTGATCTTGTGCTCTGTGGAGATGTCAACTCAACAATCTTACATTCCTAATTATAGTCTGTTTCCACAAAGAAATCATCTGTCTAATAAATTCACTATTTTCTTCCATTTTTTTTTCTTGGGTTCCAAAATTCTAGGGAGGAGCCGCGGTTCCCCCCTGCTCTCCTCTGCCTTTGCCCATGGACTGCTATGAAGGGCAGCGGACTCCAAGCAACAACCTTGATGAATACCTGATTTTGTCTCGAATTCCTGTGATATGTGGTTCCTTATTCTAACCACATTCCTGGTTTTATTATAAAGATCTATCTGCCTTCTATCGATGCCTCTATCTGACAGTGCCTGCTCTATGTATTCCTTTCTCACTTTGTCAAAAGTCTTTTGAAGGTATACAAAGAAAATCGAAAGTTCTTTATTCTTTTCAACAGTCTTCTCCGTTATTGGTCGCATTGCAAAGATGAGATCTTATGTAATTCGTTATGATTTAAAACCGTATTGTTCTTCTCCGAACTGACTATCGATAACTGTTCTTATTCTTGTCTCCAGTATTCTAGAATATACTACGCCTGGAATACTGAGAAGTGAAATTCCATGGTGGTTACCACAATCTCGATTGTCCCCTTTCTTATAAATAGAAACGATCACTCCAGCTTCTCAGTTCTTAGGAATTCTCTTTTCTTTCCAAATGAGGTTCAAAGAATGGAGGAGCATCTCTTGGCCTTTACCACCCATGTATTTGATCGCTTCGGGAGTGATTTCACCTGACCTGCCGCTTTGCCCAGTTTGACTTTGTTGATGGCTTCTTGAAGTTCTTCTTTACTGATGTAGTAGTCTTTGAAACAAACCTCCTCTGCAACCCTCAAGATGAACTGATTATCAAAATAAAAGAAGAAAATTGATATATTGTGTTTTCAAGCAAGCCACATTTTTGTTTAATAGAAAGTAGCGAATATAACACTATTTGAGTGAGGTAATTCTAAATTGTACCATAGCAAGCTAGACAAAATGTTCTTTTACAAGTACCTCTGTGCTTCTTTCTCTATTATGTGCAGACTCATTTCAATGTAAATATTAAGGATCCCAAAATATATGTACTGTTCTAAAAAGTAAGAAATAAATATAACATTAAACTAAATTGATCAATTTTTCAATGAATGTTTTCTAGGAAAATTAATGAGACATTAATTTATTTTAAGGAAAATATGAAAATATAAAGTATGATACAAATAAATAATTATTTCTGATGTAATGGAGAAAGTTTTTTGTTAAAAAGAAGAAGTAAAAACAGTAAACGTTATGTTTTAGATTAATTGATAGATTTATTTATTGATAGATATTACAATCTGCCACACAGTTGTGGGCAATAGGTAATAGTGTTGAATGATCTCATACATACTAAAATAGATTAATTAACGTTTAAAACAAAAAAGTGACTGAGAATTAATATTAATTCAAAAAACCTATATCAACAACAAAATGTGAGCATGCTTTGAGTACTCTTTACTTTTTTTATAGCCCACCGCCCCATTTCTGGCATCTGGGATGCGACAGCGATCCTCAACTGTCAACTACCCAATCGTACCAGATGCCACGCCAAAGAAAGGAATAGACCCCGCCCTCTGGCGTCTCTCGCCTTAGCAGCGTATTCCTCCAATATCCTCTTTCCTATGAGATTGTATGGCGGGTCGAAAGTTGATTAAAATCAGGGCAGGAAGGATTACTCTTTTCTAGCCAAAGTGAGAAAAATGTGATAAGTAGGGATAGGATTTTTATGTTTTCACATATTTTTACCTGTCACATGTTTTCACAGCATTTTATGTTTTCACATATTTTTACCGTGATATCTGCGATTCCTTCCTTACTAACTAAAGATGTTTCAAGACATTTCTAGCCAAAAGAAGCCATTTTTCTTTCACATATTTTTAAATATTTGACCTTTTCTACATATTTTGTCGTGAATCACATATTTCCTTAAATTATTTGTTCAATTATAAATATATTTTTCGCAGCAACTAGGTAAAATTCAAGAGAACGCCAGAAACTTAAAGGTGAAATTTATCATTTATCATAAATAGTGCTTAAAAATTCTATATCTTAATCTTTGAACCCAAATTAAAAGCAGTGGCAATAATAAATTTTCACACAGAATCACTACTAGAATGTCTCAGAATCAATTAAAAAGAGCAAGGGTCTTATTTCTGTAGCATTTTCCTAGAATTTGTTTGTTTACTCCTCAATTCATTTCTCTGTTTCCCCCCTTCCCATGGTCCCTTCTCATCATTGTCTTGTTTCACTCCTCAGTCAGCATTTAGACCTTTTCAAGTTAAATTTTTTTGATTGTGTTTTAAAATTATTTTAGCATGGCTAAAATTAAGTCAGTCAAAGGATTGCGCTTCCAAGTACAAAAGTGAGTTTCTCAATGAAACTTTTACGAGTGGAGGAGTTTTATTTTGTGCGTGTTGTGACAAGGCTGTGTCAATATCGCAATGCTCTCAGGTATTACAGCATATAAAAACTATTAAGCACCAAGAGAATCGTGAGAAAAGTTTTTCGAGAAGGCAGGCTTTCATTCCATCGGTTCTTTCCTCCTCTGATTCCACAGGTACCAATACTATGTATTTAGATTTGTGCCGAGCATTTGTCAGCGCAGCATTTCATACAAAATTAGCAATCAGGATTTAAAAACCATTCTTGAGAAATACACATGCCGAGTAATGCCCAATGAAAGCACTTTAAGAAAAAACTATTTGAAAATTATATACGTGGAGACTTTAACGGAAATTTAGAAAGCAATTTCGGATGGGCTGATTTGGATTTCTGTGGACAAGACTACGGATATCGAAGGGCGTTATATCTCAAACATAATTGTTGGCAGACTAAGTGTTGAGGCACCTTCAAAATCCTATTTGCTGAATTGTGAAATCCTCGAAAAATGTAACCATGAAACGATTGCAAGATTTGTCAACCAATCTATGACTGTTAGGCCTAAAGGCATCACTCATGGTAAAGTTGTTGTTTTTTTTTGTCAGACGCGGCACCTTACCTTACATGAATAAAGCTGGTAATGCCCTTAAAGTTTTTTATCCTAAGATAGTTCATTTATCCTGCCTGGAACACGCATTTCATCCCATTCCTGTAACTGCGTGCTGAATTTCCAAATATAGACAAGCATGTGTCCACAGTAAAAAAAATTTTTTTTAAGGCTCCCAGTCGTATTACTATTTTTAAAGAACACACCCTGACTTAGCTTTACCACCGGAACCCATGATAAGACGATGGGGCACCTGGCTTGAAGCAGCCCAGTATTGTTTAAATTTTGAAAAAAATAAAAACACAATATCAAAACTTTATGTTGACGCCACTGCAGTTGAGAAAGCGAACAATTTGTTAACAATTAACTCAATAAAGACTGATTTGGCTGACATAAGTGCAAACGTGGTATTTTTATCCAACACAATTACAAAATTAGAAGAAAATGACCTTCCACTGACGCAAAATTTAAAGACTGTGAACGAAGATATAGGAAGACTGGAAAATATAGGTGAAAACGGAGAAGTCATATAGAAAAAAGTACAGGAAGTGTTAAAAAAAAAAATCTAGGATATAAAATCAGTCCATTTGAGCTATTCTCCTCGGAACAAATGATGACACTGCCGCCCAGGTGATGCTGAATACCGAACTAGATGGAATGGAAATAGCTTCATTTAAGTATGCCGCTATAACATCAGTAGATGTTAAAAGATCTTTTAGCCGGTACAAGTCCATTCAGCGGTTAAAACCGACAAAGATTTTTATTTGATAATTTAAAAATGCATTTAATCTGCAATAAATTTGTAACCGACCCTGCTGAATAATTGATTTCTTCCAAAGTTTTAAATATTTTTTTTCTTTTTCTTTTTAATAAGGATTATTCTTTGTTTCCATTTCTAATTTGTTCATAATTCATTCTGAGTAATTATTAATCAATTAGTTTAATTACAATTACTAATTCATGTCTTGTTATTGAACAGCTATGTTTTCTCCAAGTACAGTTTTTTTGTACATATTTTAACATAATTTCTTTAAAATATTATTCATATAATATATAATAAATACATATTTATGTAACTTTTTTAAGTAATAAAATTACTAATTAATTAGTAATTTATATTGTTGATTAATACAAAATTTATAAATACATATTATTTACATATTTTTTTAAATATTTGACAATTTATTAACACAGATTTATGTACATATTTCGGATTTTTTAGCACATAAAAATCCTATCCTCGTGATAAGGATTAGAAGTATGTAATCTCGACATTTACCCACTTTTGTCAAATCTGGTTTTAATGTGTACACCGATAAAATCGTTATGTTAATTACCTGTATAAAACTGGAGTCATTTCCTCTGAACTCTACTAATATTCCTCCAAAATCAAGTTGATGAGCTATAACTTGTAAGCACCATTGTAAAACACGAAATTTTATATTTCTTATCTGCAAAAGAACAAAAATGAAACACATAAAACCGGTTTAGAGCAGATAAAAAAAATTAACGTTACCTCACAATTACCAAATGACAAATTTATTAAATCAGCCAAACGAATAGTAGTCATTTTTAGGACTTAAAATTATATAACTGTGAAGAGTAAGTATAAAACAAACGTCACTAATAAATCATGTAACAATTGCATATGTATAAATTAATGCTTCATCTGGAGAAAAGTATTTTTATGTTCAAAACTTTTCATTGTTTTAATAGATGTCAATTAAATATTTAGTGTTATGAAAAAATAGGAGCAGAAAAATTCCCAGTCATGTGGTCACTGAAATTTTTATAGTTAATTTTACAATTAGTGGATAGAACAAAACAGAATGGAGCAACATGTGAAAGAAGATGAGCAACTCATACCAAATTTGGGTTCAAATACTGCTTGGTGCAGATTAACAAAAGCCGAATCAGAATAACAATAACATTCCCAGCCTCAACTTCAAAATTCACGACCCTAACTTCGATATTTGGGTTATTTGTTGAAAATAATATATTTTGATGTTGAAATTGAAGTCGAATTAAAGAAAAAAATACTTATGTCCTGGTATAACCAAATAAAAGAAAAATGAGAGAGATTTTAAGGGTGGAAGAGGTACAAGGCAGGGTATGATCAGATGAAAATGTATCCTAAAGATTAACAAGGGATGGAAATCACGATTAAGGGGTGACACTACAAATTGACGAGAATGCTGTAAGGGTTTAAAAATGCGACTATAACATTACAGCGCCTCAAGGATGAGTTCTTGAGGGGGATAGACGAATCAGTGTGCCAAATTTTTATCGATGACTTATTAGTGTTTAGGAAAACCGGATACAAACACGTGAAACATCTCCAAATTACGTTTTACAGAATTTGACAATTGGAATTGAAATTATCCGGAGAGAAATCACTATTGGACCAGGAGAAAATAAATTTTGTATGGCATAATATTTCAAAGGATGGAGTAGGGCTCAATACAAATAAAGTCGAAGCAATACGGAGCATTACGGTACCTCGAAAAGTAAAAGGAATCCGGAGATTTTGAAAGCATAACTATTACAGGCAGTTGGAGCCAGAAATGGCAGAATATATATGATATCCCCTTAATAATCTGCTAAAGATAGAGAGGAAAGTGATCGTAACGCCTATAGTAGAGGACAACGTCGGAGGATGCATGGATAGGTTGTAGAGGAAGCCTGTTCTCGCGTTTCTTACTATAGACAGCAATTAACCATCATAACAGATGGTAGTGAATATGCGCTGGGCCTGGAATACTCACCACTTGTACGTCACAAATGCATAGATTTGGTGGAAGATTAAAATATAATCTTTCGTGGGCGTCGAAGAGACTGTAGAGGTATTACAGCAGTCAAGGTAGAGATTATCAATAACAAAATATAGATGAAGAAATTGTGGGGATAAATAGACAGAGAAAATTAAAACTTCATAGACATGAAGGAGATAAAGTGTACTGGAAATTAGAATCTAATAGGGGCAAAGAGTTACAGCGGCATGAGGATCCAAACAGCGGAGAATAGTTCATATTGAACAATTAAACTTCCCAACGACAGAAACAGGAACACCATAATAAAATGGGGTGTCTTGATCTCAGCACACAAGAGAATTTTATACTCAGAATTTATATTAATTTTATTAAGATTTTTTTTTATTTAGTTTTGTTTTGTTGATTGTGTATTTTATTGTAAAATATAGGCTTGGAAGAAGTTTTAACGTCATTTTTGTATTTATTTTAATGAATAAACACATTCTTCTCTTATTTTGACTTTGTATTAGGGTTTAGGTGAAAAGTATACGAGTAAACTGGCGGGGAAAATCATAGTCTGAAAGAGTAAGTTATTCTAAACTATGCCAAGAATGTATATGAGAAATAATAAAGCAGTTTTAATTCTATCCCTGAGTTTATTGTTTCTCCAACATATTGATTTAATTTATCAGTTTTAACCCGTTGTCAGGTAACTCGATATTTCCTAAATTTTGTTTTTAAAGGCACCTATCCAACTTTCCTACTAGATTATTCCATTATTTGCATATTCATTTCTTAATAAATAAATTTATTCACCCACCCTCTAAGAATAAGGTTAAAAATCCAGTAAGACTCCTAAAGTTTTAATTTAATGTGTTTTCATATTAAAAGCTTGTTAAATATATTAGAACACTATAATTATAATTGTAAATCATAACATTCGTTTTTTGAAATAATAAATTCTATAATGATTATCAGTTTTCATTTTACTGGTTGTGCATAACATGGGTGTTTGCCACCTCTTGTTTTGAAAACAAGACTTGAAACCTCTTTTGTTATGGAAGACTGTTTATTGTGGTATAGAGTGGTAGTTTTAGTGATGAAAATGTTTAAAAGTGATCATTGATGACTATGTATGAAACAATGTATCAAACTAAGAAAGGTTTACTATATTCTTATTTAAATTCATTTATCTCGTTAAAACATTTAATTGTATTCCTGCAAAATTTGCCATTGATCTAATGTTATGCTCATGTTTTTCCGTATTTAATTCATAGTAATCTATTTATTTTTCTCCCAATACTTCTATGTGTGTTTCTAGACCTTTCAACGATTTTGTCTTATTATGAAATATCTTTTCAGACTATTTTATTGCATTTAAGGTACATTATGAGCTTGATATTTTGTTATGTGAAAGATGTTTAGGCTTACTTAAAGTTCAAATTATAGTTATAATTATTTTATCTAATTATCAGATCTTATATAATCCTTCCTTTATTATTTATTGCCATTTCTAAATGTAAATTTAAATTTTTAGCAAGTAATACATTTTTTATTCCTTCCACTTATCATAATATTTCATTTTTTCAATAATTTTGCACTGATTTTATTAAATATTAATCTGATAGAGCTGTCTGGTGTATACAGCAGGTGAAGCACTGCATACCAATCAAAGAACAACAGTCTTTGTGGTGTGATGAACAAAATGAAACCTTGCATAATTGTATTTAAATTTTTTTTTCTATTGCTGTTCATATTTTTGATCCCCTATTTCCTGGGATAAAAATTTTCTTATACAAAAACTAATTTGATAGTATTTGTTTTATAGTAGGAAGGAATTCCCATCAAAGCCCAATATATGCATGGTATTCTGAATGTGATGACTGGCTTTAGAACAAGTTAATATATTAATGTAGTTTATAGTTCGATGTAGATGACAGTGAAATAAGTGATTTGACCACCAAATAAGTTATTTGACCACACCCGGACCAAATTCCATTTCAAAATTTATTAACTTGTTCTAAAGCCAATCATCACATTCAGAATACCATGCATATATTGGGCTTTGATGGGAATTCCTTCCTACTATAAAACAAATACCATCAAATTAGTTTTTGTATAAGAAATTTTTTATCCCAGGAAATAGGGGATAAAAAATATGAACAACAATAAAAAAAGAATTTAAATACAATTATGCAAGGTTTCATTTTGTCCATCACAACACAAAAACTGTTGCTCTTTGATTGGTATGCAGTGCTTCACCTGCTGTATACACCAGACAGTTCCATCAGAGTAATATTTAATGCAATCAGTACAAAATTATTAAAAAAATAAAATATTATGATAAGTGAAAGGAATAAAAAATGTATTACTTTCTAAAACTGTAAATTTACATTTAGAAATTACAATAAATAATAAAGATTGATACACACGGTCAATCAGCAATCTTCCATTAATTGATTTTTGTATAAATTTATTCCTGATTAGTTTTTTGCCAAAGGAATTGTATAGTATCCAATTTTGAGCTCCCTCACTAATATTTTCAGGAACAGATTACTATCATTTTACTTTTCAAGTACATTGTTAGAAGAATGCTGCAAGCCTCACCTTTGTCACAAAAGGAGAAAGCATCCAAGTATCAATATGGCTAATTTACTTACTTTCCTTAAATGATATACAGCACTTGCAGGACATTTGCTCCCTAGTGATATATAATAGATTGTTTTCAATCAATGCTTCAAATTGACCTTTGTTTTTGATATTACATCTTGAAGTACTTAGTCCTCTTGTTATAAGCATATATTTCTTAAACTACTTATTTGCTGCAAATATTTGTTTATAGGAACCTTATTATTTATCAAGTAGATTTTTCTTCACTAGGTGCTGGACTCCAGTCCTCATTTCAGAGACAACATAATTTATTTTAAGTTACAAATTGTTCCTTTAGGTGTACGCTGCTTAATCTCTATCCATTCTAATGATTATTGATAGTTTTATATTCAATAATTAACCTTTGCAATCTAGTAAGAAACATAAAAATTAACACACCTTGAAATTTTGAGTTTTTAGGTTTCAATGTACAAAAATCCGTAAATAAAAAAAAAAATATCTACAGTATCCATTCCAAAACTACTGACCTGATTTTTTTTATTTGGCACCAAAGTCACAGGTTAGCCCACGATGATCCTTGAAACTTACCTTATCCGCCTATCTTTTTGTTTCAAAGCGGTGGTCAGTTAGATCTTTTCTATGGCCATATCTCAACCATTTATGAAGGTAGAATAAAAATTCTCAGTGTTTAGGCATCACTTTCTCAAGGTGTAACTAAAAAGAAAAAGAACATTAAAATAGCAAACATATAGTGAGTGCATTGAACTTTGGGTTGAGCCGGAATTAATGTTATAATCTCTATTTATTAAGAAATGTAGCCAGACAAAGGCTGATTTTAGAGCTGTATATGACATATTGACCAATATTATACCAAGTAATGGCAGATGTGAAAATCCCCTAAACTTATATAAGTCAGATAACAGAATACAGAAAACCGTTTAAATTTATGGAAGTATAAAATGAACTACGATAGAGACTGCTGTTCAGTTTTGTGTAGGACAATGTTATCAAAAGTGCAAATCCAGATGGAAGTGGTACAATCATGAATAAATTGCTGCAAAGAATGGCATTGGCAAATTGTAAGAAGTAGGTGGGCAATTGAGGCAGTGTAGCTTTGATAAGGTATAGAAAAAAGTTGTTCTTAAGGTGAATATCAATGAGGTCACACTATTGATCGTATAAGCAATAAGAAAACAATGTTGAAGTAGTGTCTGCCTTTATGTATCTCAGATCTGTAATAACACTTGAAATAAACAAATAAGAATGATTTTTGCAGTTACCAGACTGTACTATTTAGTAAGAAGCTTGGTAAGGAGTAACCTGATATATAACATAAGGCTCATATTTCTAAAACCTTAATTAGCAATCTATGGTAGTGAGGCCAGGACTATAGTTATAAAGCAACTAGTGGAAATACTGGACAGGTTTGGAAGGAAAGTGTTGCAAAGAATGTCTGGAGAAATGTGAAGAGTTTTGAAATGGTACATCAGGAAAAATATAGAAGTTTACAATTGATTTAAGTACTTGCACTTTTCTGATGTAATAAGAATGAAAAAATTGAAATGGTGTATGCATATAAACATGCAGACAAAGATTGCCCTAGGGAATATGATTGCTACAATTAATTGATATGATATTTTATCATTGAGAAAGCACAGGATAGAGAGCAAAAATTACTTATGGTATCCTTGATTTGAAAGCTGTACTCAATTCAATTTCAGAGAAATAAACTGATTAGAGAGGGTATAAGGCCAGTTAGAGGAGTGACAACTTAAGTGTCCTGTATGGGTGATGGTAAAAAGGTTAAATGGTTCCTGGAAGATAGACCAGAGGGAAGATTACCCTGAAGCTGTAGGCCTAGGCTGATGTGCCATGACTACTTAGAGGGGTTTCGGTGAGCAGGAGGTAGCACCATGGTTGTAATTAGAATGAAAGACAATGGAAGAGATCAGTGCATGTGATTGGCTGACTTTACTACTAAAATTTTTTTATCTTAACATAAGTAGTAATTAATTTCAACAGTAGTAGTAATAGTACTTGATTTTTTTGATCAGACTGGATAGAGATAGTAATATATTATGGACTGTCTTCAGGTAATAAAAGATGGTAATTAATGATAAAAGAATACCAATTATATAAGTTGCAATATATCATCTTATCTATAACATATACATTCATATTAGAAATGAGATGATATTTTTAAAGCGGCTGATAATTGTTCGAAACATCAAATAATGTATTAAGGCTGAAAAGAAGTTTAAAGTTCAGGAATAAGTTAATCTGTTACATCTTGTCGAGTATAAGAATTTTAATACATGACAAAAATTAGCTGAAAACATTCCAGAAGATTATTAGTTGGAACATGTGAAAAAATATTTTTCTGATCAATGCAATAAGATTTAATGGAACTCTAAATAAAGTATTGCTAAGGGTACACGTACCAGTCATGGATATTTTAGAAAAAAGTAAGAAATTTGTTTAGAAAGAAAGAAAAGAAAAAGTTGTTTAGAAATCTCTCTCTCTCTTTTTTTTTTTTTATCTTTCTTCCCCCCTGCAACCTTAGGGCAACCCTATACCAGCGGTACGTTCCAAACTTCCTAACACTTTAATATTCTGTCAAGAAAGGACTCGGTCACCAAGCTTCCTGCATCACAGGAAGCAAAGTTCCCAAGTGTTCAAGCCTGCACTCATGTTGGTCCAAATCTCTCTCTCTCTCTCTCTCTCTCTCTCTCTCTCTCTCTCTCTCTCTCTCTCTCTCCCTCTCCCTCTCTCAGTATAATGTACTTTCATGTGTTATCTTTTAGTTTTTTGTTTGTATATTTGTTTATGAAATTCTCATCCTTCTTGTATCTTGTTTTGGCAGAATGTAGGATGAAATATAAGTATGTATTAAATAATTGTCCACTATTTTAATTTCATTTTGGTTTCCACTTCCTCTCACTGTCTTTTCCTTGCCAACTGTGGATAGCTACTACATAATTTTTTTTTTTATAACCACACCTTCCTACACTATTAGCTGAGATATTTTAATGTATATTCTGATGTTTTAAGATATATTTTTCTTTTTAGTTGCCCGCAAGCTGTTTCCATCAGAAGGGGTAAAATCTAATAATTTTAAGTTTCCTCCTCCTCCACCGATACCACCTATTGTGACATCTATTAAAGACAATGAATCTTCAGATAGCTATTCAGATTCTAATTCAGTTTCTGGAGTCATCAGCAGAGAGAAAACTTACTCTAAGTTAAATACAATTTGCCAAAAACGTGTTGACTTAGATCCTGGTTATCGCAGTGATGGCAGCCCTCAAAGACTTCCTCCAATAGGTGTATTTTGGGATATTGAAAACTGTCAAGTAAATCAAATTTTCAAATATGTATTTCTAAATAAAATTAATTCTTTTTCTTTGATTTTAATATGGTACTGTTTTCAGATTCCACATGGTAAATCAGCAGTTCTTGTAGTGCAAGCAATTAGAGAGAGATTTTTTAGTGGTTATCGAGAAGCTGAATTTGTTGTTGTTTGTGATGTTAAAAAGGAAAATCCTACTATTATTCAAGAGCTCAATGATGCTCAGGTATTCAAATTTTGTCTTGTTTACTAGTCATCTTTCTTAATGGTGTAAATGATTGATTAATTTTTTTGTCATGATATATATACTTTCTTTTATTAAACCATATAAAGTTATGACTTTGTTTGGTTTTTGTTTCATTTTTGGATTTAGATTATTGATGGTAAGGTGATAACATACCTGATTAGTGGTGAGGAAACTTTTCATTGAATATTGACATTGCTAACAGTTGTGGATAAAAATCACCTCTAATTTGTCTTCAAAAGTATTTAGAAATTTAGATCTACTATGCAGTCGTGAAGGCTTCTGAGACCCTGGACAAAATTTTGGATGGTGAGGGAATACAAAGCATTTTTGCATTTCCCGAATTTTATTCCATTACAAGTAAATGCATTTAAGTTATTCAATAGACCATTATTTACAAGCTACAAAATATTAAATGGTTTTCGATAGAAAATATAATTTGTACTCTTAAGTTCAGTTTTATCCACTACTAAATAATAATACATTTATTATTATTGAAATATATCTATAGTATCTAATACAAATTAGATCAATAAAATCTGATCTCTGACTACCAAGATGCTTTTCTTTTATTCTGCATTCTTTTATGTTTTTTTTCTAGTACTTTTTAAATTCTCAAAGATATTTCTAAAATTGAAACAAAATTAAACTTGTGGAATCATAGATCCCTTGAGCCTCGAGACCTAGGGTCAGTTGTCCCTTTGGTCAGCTCATTCCTATTCCACTACTACTATGCATTCATACATGCACGGTATACCGATGCACCAATTACTAGTTAATGCAAATATAATGTAGTCTACATCTTCCATCCCGTAAAATTTGCAGTTTGATGGAATAGCTAATTTCAGTGAAAAGAAATGTTTATTAAGCCTGCATGACCATTCTTTCCTCCTCCCATATTTTCTGGATTTGTTCTAACAGCTTGGCTCTCACAGGATCTCTTTCATCTTTGAACGGCTCTGATAGAAGGTTATTCTTCAATGGTACATTTCTTCTGTTAAACCCATTGATAAATATTTCCACATCCAGAATATCTAGTTTTTCCATCTAAACTACACTTTTAATGGCAGTGTAGAAATCAGTGTTTTTATGTCTCTAGTCAAATTAACTCTCGAATATCCAAGATTTTTCTCAGTATCCAGATTATCTCCACCTGCATTAAGGCAGTTTTGGATGAGGCTAATTCATCATAGTGACTTCAGCTATCTAGTTTCTCAATCTAAAGTATTATAAGTCACTTAATATTGATTTAATGGGTTTATAATCCAATAGACATGGTTCATAATTGTTTGATGGTTTCTCATTTTTACAATTCTTAGGACTAAGTAGCAATTAAAAATTAAATACTTGTTATAATTACAAATATTACTTTTTTATTATTTTGCAGGTTAATTTGATACATGTTGCTTCAACAAGTAAAAATGCTGCAGATGAAAAGTTAAGGCAATCAATGAGAAGGTTTGCAGATATTCATGGATTTCCAGCAGCTGTTGTTCTTGTATCTGGTGATATTAATTTTGCAAGTGACCTCTGTGATCTTAGGCATAGGTAATAATAATATTAAAAAAATATTCTATCATCTATCTGCAGATATTAATTTAACTTGGTTTGATCTGATTTGTTTAAATTTGGCAAATCTGAAGGCTTTTAGGGACATAAATGTAACATGGAATTTATTTTTATTTAAGATCTTGTTAGTACACTTTTTTAAAGGAAAATTTCTTAAGTTAATGAAGTAAAGATATAAATAATATTAATGTTCTCATTATAGCTGTTTGATAATTAAGAATAATTTTTTCAAAGACCTGTGCAAGATGTAGAAGACTAATGGGTCTACAATGTTCTTCCCCAAAGAAACCTTAATGTCATTTATATGAAATTTTAAGTTTATTAAAAGTGAAAGTTTCTCTAAAAGTGGGTTATATTCAACCCAATAAGAGGCTGATAAAAACATTCTCAAGTAAAGTATGGTTTGTAAAACAAAATATATCTTTTCATTATTAGTCCACCTGCTTCTTCCAATATGTTTAATTAAGCTAAACCATATTTCTTAAAGTGAATTTTTTCTACCTTATGATAGTGCAATTGGATCTTAATGGCATTGAATAATTTTTGAATGATTATTTTCTATTCAGCAATAAGTGTAACTTGCTTTAAAAAAAAACCAACATCAAAAACATCAGTTTTCTTTTATTCTGTTGAGAATTGGATCATGCTCTATATGAATGTGTGTGTTTTTTTAAGCTCTTGTGGTATTTTATCACCTCTGAAAATATTACCTAGGACTTATGGGAGATCTTTAAATTTTTATATATATCTCTTATACCATATATCAAGTGATAGGGTCATCATGTCATTGAAACTCCTTCAAATCTTAAAACATATATTCTTGAACATTTGGATTCCCAACAATAAATATTCCACTTTAGCTCTGAAAAAAACAGTATACAACATACTGGTCCTATTAAATTTCTATCAAATACAGTTAAAGCTCGATAAGTGGAACTTGAAGGGATGAGTTTTATTGAAAGTCTATTTTAAACTATTAGGCTTCCTAAGTTGTTTGTAAAAGAATAAAAAATTTACCTGTTTTGCTTGCAAATTGCTTTACTTTTAAAATATATAATTTGGAGTAAAATAAGTACACTCGTGAGTGTTGTAGACATGTTTTGGGGAATATGATTAGATTCATAGGGTAAATTAACTTTCAACTGTTCACACATTTTTTAATTTACTTCTTGGCTCTTTAAGTACATATATGAACTTCCATATAGCTTTTAGAAATTGGAAAGAAACTTTCTAACAAGATAAAATATGATGATCTGAATATGTATTGTTGAGAAAGGTGACATGTATTGTTACATGTCATAAGTAAACATAGGCATCATTACATAAAAATTAGATTTATGGGCATTCGAGTTAGAGTTTTCCGACTCTCCGAATTCGATTCATAGAGTCTAAGAATTTTAAGAGACTCATTTTTGAGATTAGGAGTTCCTTTTAAGTATGACCCCTTTGGGGATCAAGGATAACTTTAAAAGATTGAATTTTGAACCATCAAGTTTTGGAGTTCAAGGTTTAGAGCCCTGACACTCCAAGCTAGCTCACCCCAATCAAAGCTAGTCCAGTACTCAACTGCCCTTGGGCCAAACAAGACACCCCTATTGCCATATAGCATACATTATTTTCTCTTTTATTTTTATAGTCTCATTTATTATTTTAATCTTATCTATTTTTATCCATAAATCATGGCAAGTTAGGAAATTTAAAATTCAGCTACCATTATTCTTCCTTTCATGATATGAGACTTCGATATTCAATTTTCGATCATTACGATACATTTTAGTGTCCAGAAAAGTAATGGTCTTTTGTAAATTCAGAAATTTTTTGTTTGCAAAATTCAGAGCAGCATTACTAAGCAAATCAAAAATAGGGAACGAATATAAAAAAGTCATGCCAATTCCAGGATCTTTAGATCTGGAGAAGTCAGGGAATTTTTTTCTGGAAAAAGTAAGAGTATTTGAAAAAAAACTGGAAAACTGCTTCATTGGGAAAGTTCACTGTTAAAACTCAAAAAATGATGTGAACTATTACGCAAGGGTTTATGGGTTTATTAATTAAATCAATAACATCAATAATTAACAAAATGTTTCTGAATCATTATAACAAATCCTCCCCCCTCAAAAAAAAAAATCTGAAAAGACAAATTAGAATTCAATTATACTTCCTATATCATATCCTCTAATGGCTGGGAGTACTCCTATGCCTTTCATGATAATGGACTATTTTTACTTGTTTTTCAGGAAACTAAATTCATGTTTGTGTGTTAATTTTCAATAACCATTAGCTACGGTTTGCGGTTATTTGCGATACACCTTCGGGACACATCGGAATGGAAAAATAACTGATTGAAAGTTGTTTTAAAATTAGATTTTCCGTGAAAAATGTCTCCATTAGCAGCTTAAAAAAAAATCTTTCAAATGTTTTTTTTGGTTTTTCGAATTAATTTTGGTAACTTCGAATTACCTAACGTAAAAAGTTTTTTAGTCATTGCTTCTTATTAAACAAAAAACTTGAAACTAAAAAAACAACATATTCAATTTTCTCCTTTTCTGTATATAAATGGACATTTTTTATTCTTAAAATTTTGGTTTTATTTGCCTTTTCCGTGCCAAAATGACACAACCTCATTGACTATGCCTTGTCCCCCTAGTTTTGATCGTGGGTACGCCCTTGTAGCTGTGTATAATTGGATAATCAATTGTTAATATTAAAGAGAGCATGAATACTTGTTTATATAAATTTCTTAACCTAGTTGCATCCTGTTTTTTTTTTCTAAATGTTCGGTTTTGTCCTCGAAGGTTCTTAGTTATTGAAATATCAAATTATCCAGTAAAAAAAAAGTTATGAAAAAAATTAAACTTGGTTGAACCTTAATTAGATTCCCTAGAAAACAAAAAAAAAAAAGATCATTGAAATCTGATTATTATTTGCTAATATATGTCATATTAAATATTTCACCCATATTTATTAAAGTATTGTTGTAGAATGTGTATTTATCTTTTCAGAATTTTCTTTACTTTGTGTAATAACTTGTAAACTATACATCATTAACGTGTTAGGTGCTCATTGGAAAGTTATTTAATTGTATGGATATATAGATCCTTATTGAAGCAATATTAGCAATAAGGCAACAAACGGTTTCTATATTATGCTTTCACCAAAACTTAATGGAAACTGAAAAAATATTCAATACTTAATTTTTATTATAATTCGATACAATTAAATCAAAGAGATATTTTTATTTTAGGAACAGAAATACGAAAAATAAAATAAGATTCATAGAATTCTGTTCATGAATATTCTATGAAAATTCTGTTCATAGATATTTGTAAATTGTGTAAATAATTAACAAATAACAACTAATATAAAAAATATATATCCTATGATAATATACAATATATATCCTAAATATTTTAACAAATAATTGGATATTTGTAAATATATTATTATTCTATTTTGTGTGAGTGTTCAATAAATAACTTTGTAAACCTCCAACCCCCAATTCAAAGATTACCTATGTCAAAATTTATTAAATTAATTTAATAAGTTTAAAAATTTGAGTAAATTTTGGTTGCTTAGGAAAAATTTGGAATAAACCCTGGAAAAGTCAGGAGATTTATTCAAGCCATTCAACCTGCAATTCAAAGATTATATTGAGAAATAATAGATCCCAATTAATAATAAATTGGTATCATTGGATTTAGTTACTCTATTTACTAGTGTAAAATAAGACATAGCTATTCAAGCTGTTTAAATTTTTTTTTTTTAGTAATTAGTATTGTTTCATTTATTTTTCAGGAAAAAACTTCATATTATTCTGTTATACAGTACCGCCTGTTCCTTTCCACTTTTGTTGTGTGCTCATGAACATTATAATTTTGATCAGTTTGTTCTTCCTTTGCCACCAAGATGTGCAACAAAGGTATTGGTTTTTCAATTTTTATCTGCTTTTAATATAATTATCATTCTAGTTTAAGTCTAATATTAGACATATAATATCATATTAATTAATTTTTTTATGTCCAATAGTATTATTTTTACTGAGAAAAAAGTAAAAAAAAAATTAAGCTAGAAAAAAAGTATCTAACTTTCACAAAATTTATTGCTTTTACTGAATAACATAATTTATACAATTTCTTCAAATGTACAAAAGAAAAAATATTTTACTGCATAAACCAATAAATAATCCTAATGATGATTATTAGCTGAAATAAGCTGAGAAGCTCAGTGGAACCTTTCCTCCTCCTGGGTAACGTATGTGCTGGGAGATGTTCAGGTTGGATAGGTATATACCATTGAACAGAATTAAAATAAAATAAATAAGAGGAACCATCTCAAAAATGTTAATAAAATTATATTTGTTCTATTAATCCAATAATTTATACCAAAAAGAGAATGAATGAAAAAAAAATTAAATAAATGAAACCTTAATTTTAAATATATATTAATCAAAAAATAAACCAATAAAATTAAGTTTCAGTACATTTATGCAATGAATGGCTTCACTATTTAGTGTATAAATATTTGCTATTAAGAAAAATTAAACAAAGATTTTGTATTAACATATCTATGAAACGTACTTTTAATAGTCCATTAAATTTAATTCAGTCTCTTAAATGGACATTTTTAGAAACTATAACTACAAAACTGACAGAATAGCTTAGAATTTTGCTTTTAAAGTAGAATAATAGAAATAATGTAAAATTATTTACAATGAATAATCAAAATTAGTTCTACACAACCATTTCTTTTTAAGATAAAGCTCTTCAAACACTGAGCAATTACCCTGAAAATTAAAAAATTGTCATAATTGTCAATATTTTGTGAAATATTGTCAAAAATATTCCTTTGACGAGAAAAAATTTGATGTCAATTTAATTAACTTTCATTTTAGCCCATAAGAGAATGTTTAGGTCCTCATAAAAATTAAGAACCAAAAATACTGACAAATTAAATTTGATATAATTTTTTTTTTAACCTGTTTAAGTTTTAATTATTAAATTCTATTAAAAAGGATATACTTAAAATGTAACTGGGTGTGGTATGAGGAACAAACACGAATACATTTTTTTCAAATCAATAATTTATACTCAAATTGTATCAATTAATTACACTCAAACTTTAAAAAACTGTTCAAGTACTAATTATTAAATTGTGATAATGTGTATATGAAATAAATTAATCATATTCTGTTCATTAAGTTGGGCTTTTATATTTATTATTTTCATTAGACTTTAATAAAAAATTAATTGTAACTTGAGAATTTTTTTTTCTATTTTTATGAGAACCAATAAACCTAAACATTTCCTTATGTGCTGGAATGAAAATTGATAAAATTTACATAATATTTCATAAAATAAGAAACAAGAATGGCAATTTTTGTCTTTTAAGGGAAAACAGTCAACATCTAAAGAGTTATATCTTTTAAAATAATGGTCATATAGAGCTCATTTCATTTCAAATTTTATCTAATTTAAATTTTAAATTACAAGTTATCCTAGGTGAGTAGTTTTAAAGTTATTTATTAACAATTGAAAAATTTTGCTTAAAGTCTGTAATATCATTTTAGTTTCTACATAAGCTAACTAATGAAGGTAATTTTCTTTTAGTTGACCTCCATTATTTCTTACTTGATTCTGGCTTCAAACATTTATAAAAAAAAAAATATTCTATTACTTAATATAATGTAGCCTCTCTGAACCAAATAAACTCTTAATATTTTTAGAAATTTTGTTTGTTTTGGGTATATTGAAAAAAGTTTTTAGAATGCTTATGTGCATTGTCATTTTTTTGTTTAGAGTTGGAAGAACTCCCCAATGGAAGTGATGATATGGAACCTTCCGAAAGGATTTCCTGTTGGAAAATTAAAAGAAAAGCTCAAATTTATGTCATGTAATTGTGGAGGACGGATAACTTTCATATCAGGACGTATGGCAGTAGTAAGATTTCCATCTTTTGATTTAGCTGTAAGGTATGTCTTGATGTTTTGTTTTATGTTTCACTCTTCTTTTCCCACAATATAGTTCAATATATTATCCATGTTATGTATCCCCACATTATTATTTTTTAAAAAATTAATAAATTACCTGAATGTTAAAATGCTGTCTTACTATTCTTGCTCTTTAGTTTAGTTAGTTTCCCTTAAAAAATCATATCACTATTTTAATAAATATTAAAAAATAAATATGGATTTTTACCAGACTGAAATCGAAGATTGGAAGTAGCTTTACTAAAATGCAAAGCCTTTATTTATCTTACCCAAATATCTAAAGGACCTTTGATCTTCCTAAAACTCATTTAGTTGCAGTTGTTTGTCTGATGGAACATCATATGTGCTAAAATATTTTTAAAATAATATGAATTATTTTTGAAAGTGGAATTTGTTATCATGTTATCCCAATTCGGTTATAATTTATATCAAAGGTAGGTCAGTTCTGATTAAACATTTGATCAAAAGTTATTAAAATATTGCTTATAAACAACTATTTAAAGTTGTTCTTTAAAATTAATGGAAATAATACATGGACAAAGGAAAAACTTTATTACTTCAGATTTGATATTCCAAACATTTAATTTAATACATTATATTTAATAATATTAAAATTTTATATATTTAATAAAGGTACTTTTTTCTTCTCAATTATTCTCAGTTTCTATTCTTATTATATAAACTTATCCATATAAATCTTTAAGCAATCAATTTTTGATAAATTTGTTTATATGATTTTAGAGCTTATAAAAGAATGAATGGTGAAATAATGTTTGGCAACCAGATAGGAGTTAGTTATCCTCAGAGAGCTGGTACACTCAAAAAAGAAACTAATTATTTTAGTGAGTTATACTTTTTATTAATTAGAGTTATAATGTTTATTATTCTATGATTGATGCCAATGACCCTTATAGGTTGAGTCAATTAGGGTAAATTGCACATCAAAATCAAATAATACTGTAAATCAAAACATCGTAAATTTAAATATTTATGGTATGTGTATGCACTAATATTTCATGAACATATTACTAAATATTTAAATTTTAATTGCAGATTCAAAGAGTCGGAATGGAAATTCACAATATGATAATGATAGAAACAGTTTCAAGAATGAACCATCTTACAATTCGTAATTATTTATTAAATAACATTATTTTATCCTTTTTTTCTTTTTCATTTCCATGTATAATTTTTTTTTTTTCCCCAAGCCTCTTTGATGGTAACCAAGTTAACAAGTGCACTCCCAAACTACCAGATATAGCTAATTCCTTTGGTAATTCTGATGTTGAGAGATCATGGATTTGGTCACAACCAAAGGTAAAAATGAATAAATAAATTTTTTTAAAAATAACTTGCAATTATTTAGTTCATTATATATTTGATGTACTAATGAAATTTATACTTTAGCAAAAAATATGTATTATTTTTCCATAGTTTGTTTGGGTATTGGTAAAAGATTCGAATAAATGAGACATTTATTGTGAATATGTATATGTATATATATGTATAAATGTTTTCATTCCAATATTTATACTTGTTAATCTTGATTTGTTCCAATATTTATTTTTAAAAAAACTTTGCAATAAAATATGCCCTAAATTCTAGTCAAGGTTGATCCACTAAGAATTTTTGACCGAGTTTATTATAATATACACTTGTAACTATAAACTAGAGGATTTGTTGGTGTTCCATATGAGTAACTAAGCTGGAGATTGAAGTGTTTATGTATTAAATGAATTGAGTCCCATATGATCCAAAAAAAAATTTCTTCTAATGTTCGACAAGTATATAATACACCTTGCAAGAACTCTCACATTATATTCATTGGTATAAATAATCAAATGCTCTGCTTCTTCTTCTTAGAGATACTATAAAAAATAAAATTACAAAAAACCTATTACCACTAAAACCCATGAAGGGTCTTGGTTTTGGCACTTGATAAGGAGTACTGTTTCTAGACCAGTGGTTGTGCAAAGAAATGATTTGGTCTAGATCATACTCAACTGTCAGGTTTTTCCCTAATCTAGTGTACCCACTTAGTGAAGATTATTAAGTTTTTTGCTTTTATTTTATTTCTTTTTTTTTTTTTTTTTACTTATTTCTTCAGGTAGGTATCAAGGGTATAAATAATTTCTGCAGCAGGTCTATACAGTGACCCTAAGCATTTACATCCACTTGAAAATACAATAATGAGGTTTTTATAGTTCACCATAGATAAAATGTAAGGAAGATGGTCGGAGAGTCAGGGAGAGTGAGAGGAGTTACGATCTGTAAAAGTTAACAATAATAAATGTATCGTATTTGTGTTAATTTCTGCTGAACGTGTGCCCTTCTCCCCCTCCCCCAACAATCTTCCTCAGATGGAAATAAAATAGTTCACTACTTATGTTAGTTTTTAATTTGACCCTCCTCTCCTCTCTGACCACTTTTTCACATATTTATGATATATATATTATATATAGTCTTTATTTTCATGATTTGTAGTTAAACAATTCACTAAAGTCAAATGGAACTACTCCCAACAAATTTGATGAAAAAGTTGATGAACACAAACAGGAATCAGTTGTGGTTGATACAGGTATTCAATTGATTTTAGCTCTTTTTTTATATATATTAGTATGAATTATGCAAAAGATTATAATGTGAATTATAATAAAGAGGTATATTTCATCATTAATTGGTCATTTCTCTCTTTATAATAAACTGTTTTTTTGGTTTGTAGTAAAATCTGTGATGTTGATATGTAATTTAAATCTATTTTTATTTTGTCTACTTATTCCTTGCTTTGTATTTGCGGTAATATAAATGTTGATAACTTTGTACCTTAAAATTTATTTTAATTGTTTTACTTCTTTCAAAAGCTATCTATTCATGATGCAGATGCTTTTTTCAAGAAAGAAAAAGATTCATTTTTTTTGTTTTATTAATTTTAGGTCTGTTATTCAGATTCTTAATTATTCAACCTAATCTTCAATCCATTTTCTTGATAGGAATCATTAAATTGATTTGTTAATTTTGAGAACTAATTATTTACTCTCACAGTATTAATAAACTTTTAAATTTCACCAATAAAAATGATACAATCAGCTCTTTTAATATCTGGTTGTTTGGAAACTTTTGAGCTGGTTTGTACGAACATTATTTGTGTGCTAATGTTGAAGATATTAAATACAATTTTACTCTGATTCTAGTTCTTGATTTTACATTTGGAAAGAAACCAATATTGATATAATTTTTATTGTCTGGAGGATTAACCATTTAAATCATTAGAAAAAAAAATGTAATAAATTCCTTCTTATTTTACTGTAAGATTTTGTTTGGGATAGAGGAAGAATATTGCTAAGGACTATCCATAGTTGCCTGTGTATATTTTTATTGCTACTACCTTTTCTTAAAAATTGGTTTAGGTTTTGTTAAATATCATATAATAAGCATATAAGCTACTTTTTTTTTTTTTGTCATTTTAAACACATATTTCACAATCTAAAGTTATTTTCCTATTTTTATTTTTTCCAATCAGGTAGTGACACTACTAAGGAGCTGGAAATCAAAGGTAGTTATCCTATAAATTTAAATGGTAATACAGAATTTAAAAAAATGAAAGAAAATGTTTCTCATGAGGGGACTGAATCTTCTTGGCCTTCTAAAACTGTAAGTTAGATTTAAATATTTTAGTTTTATATAAAGAAAATTTGAACTTCTTAATTATTGATTTTCAATATCTTATCCATTACATTTTTATACTTAGCATCTCTTTCTTTATTAAGTTATCCAGTGTATGAAATAATTATTTTTTTAATGAATTCATGAAGTACAATAATTGTATGCATTTACTGAGAAACTATTTAACTATGTTATTTTAAGTTGAAGAATATTAATTATACTAAGTAGTTAGAGTTTATAAGGATGTTAAATTAAACAAAGAAGTCCTTAATTTTGATAACAATGTTTTATTGTAGGTATTAAGTTGCTTTTGTTTATGATAACAATTGTTTTGTTTTTTATGTTAAGAAACTTAACAGTAACTGTGGTGTTCTATTAAGAACTTACCATGGCCAATCATTTTAAACTTATCATTGCTCATAATTATTCATAGAAAATATTTGTTTAGCAATTTAGTTTTACATCACTTTGTGTTTTATTAGTGCCAGGCTGAATAGTTTATATTTATTTTATAAGTTAAATTTTAAAAGGTTATGATTGCTGTCTGCTATGGCCCTTAGTAAAATGAGTGGTATGAAAATCCCCATTTAATTAACAACATTTTTTCATCTTAAGTATAGTATTGAGTGTATCTTGAAATTTGATTTTATTATCTTTTGGTAGTTTTAAGAATCACATGGTTTCACTAGTGAGTTTTCAAAGCTTTTTTTTGTTCTTAAAACTACCAACCGATAATGAATGTAAGTTTCAAGACTTATTCAGAGCTATACCTTAGAGAAAAAATGTTTTGGAATTAAGTTTGTGTTATCTGTCTTCTACAGTCTCATAAATACTAACTAAAGGTAGTAATTAACTTGAGGTAATAAATGATTTCGAAAAAGCTTAACCTGTACAGATATGTTTAACTGTTTTAAAGTAATGTACTGGCTCTAGTTAATTATTAATTGGAGTTTTCTTGTTATGCTGTTGAAGTGAAATATGATATCTCTGTTCTGCATTCTTGTGATTTTATCTTTTTCACTACTGATGATGTCTGAACAGGTGAAACGTTGACTGTTAAGTTATTAACTGATATCTCAGAGGCTCAAAGATTTGTTTTAGCATCTACTAATATTTTTTTTTTTATCCAAAACGAAAGAGGCACAAACTTTGATGATTCGACTTATATCATCCCTAAACCCAGCCAGTCAGCAAGTAGCAAACCATACCATTAGCCATAATAGATTTTACACTTAAAATGTGTTAGGTTTCTAGAACTTTGCCTGAGTCCAATGTTCAATCTTCCAAAAAAACATTTTTCTTAGTTGTGCGACTTTCATTCTGGATATGTGATATATTTATACTGTTTATATTCTGTATTTATTTATATTTTATATAGAATGGAGTTTCAAGGAAATGCCGAACACCTTCTCCGTACTTAATCAAACCAAAACCTTTTTCAACTGTTTATAGTCAAGGAAGAAATTCTATTCCTGAGATTAATGATAATGAGGTATTTTAAAATTATTTAAACTAAAATATGTTGATTCTTATGTTCTTATACTTAAGTTAAATGTGTGTATGTGTGTGTGTGTGTGTGTGCGTGCGTGTGTGTGTGTTTCTGTACTATCACAAAACTTCTTGTTTCAAAAATCAATGCAATTGTTTTAACTACTTTCTATTTTCAAATTAGTTGTGTTTTTTCTGGTATTCCCACAGATCAGCTTGTATTACTGACCGATAGAAACCAAATTTTGGTTTCTGCTTAGATTTCAATCGAAACTGGTTTCATAAGATCATTGGACCAGTGCTGTTGTTTTAACCTCTGAGGAAGATTGTATGAATTGTTGAACCTCTATATGGGTATTGTTAAACAATACAATACTCCTTTATGAATACATAAAAAATAATTTCATTAACAACATTTAAAATAATGGAAAAAAAAAACATTATTGCTTTCAGTCTTTTAGAAATTTTTTCCACAGGAAATATATTGCTGCATTCTATTGTTGTTAAGACAGTAGATTGTACAAATACAACTGTTACCATTATTATTCCAGATTTTTATGACTGAGATACTAAGTTGAATATTATTATCCAATACTGATTCAAAAAATTGAATATACTTCTATAAATAAATAAGATTTATCTGTCTGCTTAAAGCTTAAACCATTCCAAGTCCAAATGGTCAATAGAGCTGTGTGCCAGAAATTTAGGGTCAGTGATTGTTTATTAACACTACTCCTATATCATCTAAATTTAGATCATTAAATCTTAGATCAACATCTTTATGGCTTTAAAGATTTGCCCCTTGTAGAGAGACAAGCTTTAGGTCTGGAGTTGTTGGGGTATTTTAACTCTTGAAATGCATGCAGATCTGCTTTATTTGTGAAACAAAGAGTATACCTCTTATTGCTAAAAGCTTTAGAACCAAATGAAATCACACGTTTTTGAAAGCTAGTACAGTAGAACCTAGCCACACTACTTTTTGGACTTTGTCTGTGGTAATGGCAAAGAAGGTTGATGATTCATTTTATCGTTTGGTAAAGCTAGTTGATAATGATAGTTTAATGAACAATGTTTGGTACTAGCTGAACCTCTTATAAGGTTATTAAAGAAAAAGAAGGTAAATTGGACTTGGTCAAACAAGCAATCAAGATCTTTCAAAGCTTTTAAATTAACCTTAACTATTGCTCCCATTCTTCTACTTCCCAATTTTGATCTTCCCTTTGTCTTGCAGTAGGTGCCAGTTACATAGAATTAGGGGCTGCTAGAAGTCAAGACATGAATGCTCAGATCGTGTGATATCTTATAATGCTAGAACTCTATTGTCAGCAGAACAAAATTCTTTTTTTTTTTTTTTTTTGGCAAATGCACTGCAGTATTTGTGGCTTATTGTGTGCCATCATTGTAAGCTGTTTAAAACATAAAATTAGTAGATTCTACTAATCTCATTAAACATAATAGATCGATCAATCCACACCGTGTCTGCTATATGATCCATAATAATGCCTGCAAATCTTTCGCACTAAAGACTGAAATGAATGGGAAACCTTTTTTTGGAAAACTGTTTCACTATGAGTGGTCATTTCAATACAAAACAATCTCCAGCAGCAGGAATTTCAAAACTTCCTTCTGTATATTCTGTATATCTTACCTCAGCTGAAAGGGAACCATTTGGAGGTTTGTTTAATCCTTTTAAGCGAGCATACAGATCGGAAACAAAAATCTCTGATTTAATTAAAGCAATAGTAATAGTAATAATATAAATTGGAATTTCAAAATTCCAACTGTTAGAGCTTGTTTTGTTTTTATAATAGTACCATCATTGCCTTACTAGTGATTATTAACTCCTGTATTATACATCTCGTTTTCCCATACATCATATTTGGACATCATGCCCAAGGGCTTACTGTCATGATTTTTGTTTTATCATAATTACTGAGAATGTAAGAGTTGCAATCCACGAAAAATAAAACATCAAGTGATTTATCTGCTCTTTCTAGTTGAATAATGAATATTTGTAATAATACCAATAATGACATAGTAGAAATTCTTGCTATTCATAATAATGATTGTAAAATAATATATTTTTTCATAATGTTTTGTAGAAATACTTCAATCCTATTCAAGCTGCTAATAGCACTCCAATTGAATTACATATTTCTAATCTTGATCAAAACATTGATCCAATGGAAATGAAAAAAATTCTTTTATCTATATTTGGAGAACATGTGATGGTAAGTAATGAAAACTAAATCATTTTTCTGTTTAAAAACTCATGAGATTAATTTACTTTTAATGTTTGTTTTTTTTAGGTTCTTCATGTATCAGTTTTTGTACAATCTGATGGTAATTTCGCTGCTAGTATTAAAGTTCCAACTATACAAGATGCACAGTATGCTATTTCACAACTTCATCGCAGGAAAATAGGTTATAAGAGAATTGTAATATCTTATGCTCATTCCACTCAGCCTCATAATCCTCAGTTTATTAGGTGAATAAGCTTCTTTTTTTTTCCCCCCTTACTGACTATAACAGATAGTTGAAAAACTACAATAAAATAAATACTGGTTCATGTTAAAATGAAAACTATTTTAGCTATTATTCTAAAAATTGGGATGGTGAATTTTTATGTACACTATGTTCTAAACCTTACATGTTTATATGTATAAAATGAAGTGAGATTGTGTCATGTCTGGTAACACAATAATAATTGACCTATACAAAATTCAGAAAATAAATGCTCTGTAGTAGCTCATTAATGAAGTTATTAGATTCCATTTTTTACCATGGTCCCGTCATATGTTTGTACAAATCAAATAGTGCTATCACACTCCTCTAATCCCCAGAACTCATAATTTTTTCACAAACAGTTCACTGTTTCATCAATTTGTGAAAAGTGATAGTTTTTGTGATATCAAGTATTACTTTAAACCACTGGTAAGTAGTTCTCTTTTCAGTTTAAATTGTTATCTTTTTAAATAGACATATACAGAGCTTCCCCATTCATATCATTGTTTTAGTTGATCCCCCACAACCTTTACAATTTTTGGAATTTTGATGGTTTGAAAATTAACAATACCCTCAAAAAAAGAGTCATACCACTGTAATGACCCAGCTAAAATTGAATTAAAATTCCAAAAATTGTGGAGGTTAGGGAGAGTAAACCTGATACTGTGGCTTCCTATATAGTCAATGGATTTTAATTGGTTGATGGATGATAGTCACAATTGCTCTCCATAAAATAGAGTGAAAATAGGCTTATCATTGTATAATTTTACTGCTTGGGACAACTCATTTATTTGCTTGAACACAAGAGAAAAACCTTTAACAATCATGAATAAACTGTGGTATCCTTAGTTCTAGCTTGCTAAATTAAATGTCTTTATGATTCCTCACTAGTTTAGGTATCTTATGTATTATTTTTTATTCATATTGAGTAATTAATGAGAAAAAGTATGATCTCGTTCCTCAGAGAGATCAGTCTTCTATGTTAAAATCAGAAAGAAATGCAAGAGAAGGGATCAACCTTCAGACATTACATAGGTAAAGGTTAAGTAAAAACAAATGGTTCAGCCTTCAGATACGAGGAAGAAACAGGAGACCCATGTATTGAAATTGAAGAATATTCAATTCTCTGCTGAATTGAACTATCATAACGTAATCATTTTTACAATTAGTATGACCATAAACCACCTATGGTTGCATATAGACTTCACAGCACCTCAAACCACCTATTGGAGTCAAAGTTTACAACCTTACTATTTGATAAAATTATTTTGTTATGCTACTTATTCGACACAGAATTTTATTTTATTTTAATTGTTTTGTTAAAACATTTTTGCTAAGATCCACTATTCAGGATTTACAGGTGTAAAAAAAAAAAAACACTATCATTTTGTAATATTTTATTTTATCAAACTAAATAGTTGTTTTAGAACCCTTAGTTATGTGTTTCTATGATTAGCATGGTAGAAACTAATTTTTAAAATTATTTGCAAATTTATATGTTTTGGACAGGATTTTATGGATAGGGCTTCTGTACTACCTCTTTTTGTCTCTTGCAGTTTCATCCTTACAAGACCACTGGTACATTTTTAGTTTATCAATCTTTCAATTTGTTTAAGTAAAGACAACTTGGTATGATATTTAACTCAAAAAGGAATCATAAGTAATGGATTTGTCTTAAATCAATTAAGTTAGATAAATATTAACAAAAAAAATGAAACATTTCTAAAATTGTTATATAAAAACTATTACTATATTTGCATTTGTAGATAATTTTCTATTTTAATTTGCTTTTAAAAATATATTTTTTACAATAATTGTTGGTACATTTGTATTTGTTAATATTTTTTGAGGTTAGGAATTAGGAATAGATAGAATTAGGAATTTATTTGAAATAAAAGAATTTTTAAATAATTTTATAACAATCAATAAAAAATGAGTATTTAAATTTACATATGCTGGCCCAGAATTCAAATTAAATGGAATATAGGAAAATCTAAAAGATTACCTAAAAAATGAAAAACAAATGTGAAAATTGTCTAAAAGTATTCAGACCGCTGGGCTTGGCAGCAAAAAGTTCAGGAGAAGTTCTGTTGGTGAACAAGTTCTGACAAGCTTGTAGCACCAGATCATTCTATTATTTTTAGTCCAATAAAAATATCTTAAAATTTGATCACATAGAAATAAGAGAAAATTAATTTCTGTCAACAGACTTTTATATAAAAAATTTTGAAAACGCCATGGTAAAGAGTTTACCAGGATTCATGGCCCTAGTATAGCTTGTAACCTTTCATACATCATTTCATAAATCACATCAATATTAATTTAAACATATATATTTAATCAGAACCCTAAGGATCACTTTATATTAGTCATACCACATTGTAAATATGTATACTATAAATTAGTATTTATTCCCTATTACTTATTATTATATGTGTTATAATAAATAATAATAATATCTTTATATTAATAATATTGCATATGTTTTAATTTTTTTTTGTGTGTGTTTCGTGTAGGTGGCAGATTGTATCATTATTACAGGATGTTCCTGGATTTAAGTTACCTTTGTTCAAGTTCTTAAAAATGTTTGAATCACGTTATGTCACAACCATCTCTGTATCTGATCTATATCGCCTGAAAGATGTCTGTGTCATAACTGATGAATGTGTTGGTAGAATGGTTTCTCTTAATCCTGACCATCGGAATTCACCATCACCCAACTTTAGTTCTCCCCAGGTAAAAATATTGTTAATAAAAATAACATTTAAAAAACTATAGATTTTACTATTTTTATTTTCAAAAATTTAATATGCTATTAAATTATATTATATAATTTAATAAATGTGCTGATTATAATTTTGTTCATAGTTAATCAATAAAAATGTTCAGCATAAAATATGTTTTTATTAAGTTTTTCAGTTATTTGAGGTTATTAATTTATTACTAACCATTTTTAGATTTAATTAATTGTTTCAAATAAATTGTTGATGTTATATCTACTTTTAAGAATGTTACACAAGTTATTGGAAACTAGATTGATTGGTCATATAAATAAAACTACTTACACTTAACGGAAAATAATAGCCCAAGATACGTAAAGGTTGAGCAAACTAATTAAATAGGTCAAATATCTTCTGTGAAGTCATTTGAATAATTAAAATAAATAAAGGATTTAGAACATAATAATTGTGTAAATTTATATCTACTGGGTACAATCATCATGAGGAATGATACAATAATTCTGCAAATATAAATTATTAACTACTACCATATCTAAGAGGAAATGCATATTTAAATTAATTTTTTTATATTAACACTTTTTTTTTTTCGTTTTCTACCCTCAAGAATTATTTTCCAGTATATATTTTCCCTATTCTTTATACATCATCAGATAAGAATCCAGTACCTTGTCCATAGATCCACACCACTCCCAGTCTCTTAGTTAGAGGTTAATTAATAACATTTACTACAGTTATTCTTGAACCCAACCACTAGGTTGATCAGCCCCCTTGTGGTAAAGTTCCTACTACTCTCGTTCTGAACCAGAATTCTTCTTTAATATTATTATCATGAATATAACTAAATGAGACAAATGAAACGAGTGGAAAGGATGAACAGGATCTAACTCCTCATTAGTATTTTTACAGCTGTTAAAACTCTTGCATACTAATAAATCTAAATGAGCTCTACATGACATTTAATGCTCTTTTAGTTTGTTAATAGATTGATTTTTCTTTGATAAATGCATAGATTATGATTTATCTGAAAAAGAACTTTTGTATTAGATAGTTTTTTTTATAAAGGCAATAATTTTGGAGTTACGAGCAAAAATATTTCCAGCACTTACACTTCAAATTTACCATTTTTGATATAACACATATAGTACCTTTTTGCCTACCCCGAGACAGACCAACCAGCTAAATCAGACGGATAACAACTTTCTGAGGATTATTTCATCATTTATACTGTTGAATGCATTTTAAGATCAGATAATATCGCAATTGTCTGTTGTGAATTGTTAAAAGGAATGTTGGGTTTAGGCCTCCAGTGTAACCAAATGATCTAGTATTCTTAAGCTTCTACTCAGTTTCTTTGTGGTAGTGTTTTCACGAGCTTTATTTTAATCTATAAACAAATGATGCTGGTTTAATTCTAGTATTACCAGTTTTTTTTTCTTATTTCTGATGGAAAAAATATGTTTTATGATTGTCCATCCTTGTTGAAATTCACACTGATAGTCTCTAAGAATATCTTCCTCAATCTTCCTGACTCTTTTATAAAAAAAAACAGACAGAATCTATAAGATGCTCACAAGTGGTATACCTCTATGATTCTGACTCTGAAATATATCACTATTTGAATTTTTGGAATTACTAATGGCTTCTGGCCATTCCTCCAGCACTTCCTTCCTAATCCTGTATGCCCACCTCCTCGTAAACCATCTGTAACCTCCTTGCATAATGGTTGTATTTTGAACTCATTACATATTTATTTATCAATAATAAAATTATAATATTTTTTTTGTTAAATAATGAAATTTTAAATACCTAACATTAGCGGTGATAGTGTATAAATATCTTGTTAGACATCTGACTGTTTATTGTCTAATTACAGTAAGTAATTACAAATAATAGCATGTATTACATATTTTAAAAATAAACATTTCTATCTATTTATCTAATAATGAAAAGATTTTTTTTACAATTATTTTTCCTCGAAATTCCCTAGTATAGAGTATTTTAATGAAACAGAGGTTTTTTGAACAAATGATCTTTACATTACTACTACCGCACTCTAGGTTGTCGATCAAAAGCTTAATTAATCGGTTATAATACTAAATTTGACTTTTACCTGATATTAATGTTATTTATTATTTTCTTGAAACTATTTTACAACAGGATGTCGAACCTTACTGTAGTAGGCATTATAAAGTGAAAAGTTGCTTTGGAAAAGGATGGGCTGAACAGGAAGTTCCGCCTCTTCCCAACATTTTGGTATCTCTTCAGGAATTTACTACTAATGTCCATTGTTTAATAGCTACTCACAACAATGCCCTGCCTTTATCAAGGTGAGCTTTTAAATTCATTATTACTACACTGTATTATAATAATAATATTTTTCAGTTCTATTATCTTTCCTGTTTGTTAGTTAAACATATAGTTATAGTTTTATTAATTATTTTGAATTCTATCATTTAAAATTTAGTTAAGTGCAAATTTAGGGCAATTTTAAGTTTATTTATTTTAGAGTCATTGTTATAGATTAATTTCTATTCAGAAAGTGTCTATACAAGTTTAGGAATTCATTTTCTGTTATCTGATTTGTTTTAAAAGGAATGTATATCTTTTAAACATAAAACAATTACTGAAATAGACTAATGCATAATAAGTGCAACAAATAAAACCTTAACTCCCTTTTTAAAAACTGATATTCCTAAATGAAAAACTTATAAGTATGGGTATACAATATAATAGTAACCTCTGTCTCTCTCTTCTCGTAACATCCAATACCAAAAGCTCTAGTTTGGGACCTTGACTCTGATAGGTATCTGAAAACATATCTAGAAGAAATGTCCTTCTCATTGAAGTGAGCTAGGATTATATTTGGAAAATGAGGAATGACTTAACAAAATTCATCATGTGTAAAACTCCTTTCTGGATACAGCTATATTTTAACAACGGTTCCTCTCATAGTAAAATCATTCTCAAATGAAAAATAATAACCCTTGAAATATAGGTAATTATCTTCCAATTATAAATCTCAGAGAGAGGATAATTTTGAGAAAATGCAATTAAGATAGTATATATATATATTTATACTTATAAAAAAGACAAAAATGAAAACAGGAGTTATGAATATCCCTCAATAAAATAAATCAAATTCAATGCAACTTTCAATGAAAAATTCTTTTCAATAAATTTTTGATGATTGAGGAAATTAATTTATTAATTTATAATAAATAAATTAATTGATTAATTAATTAATCATACTATTAAAGTATGGAACATGTGGTAGTTTGCCAGTGCTGTGATATATGCCATCACAGAAAGCAGAGAAGTAAAGAACAATATAAGTGCTAATCTGTAGACTATATATTTAATTTATTCATATTGACTCGATTGACTTTAATACCTTAAATCAATCAACCTTAGTAAAATGGTTGGATTATAGCCCTTAAAAATAAGTTATCGTGAGTTGATGTGGGAAATTAATAGGACATATGGGTCTACTTACGCAGTTCTAACAAGTGATCACTTAAAGAAGTGAAATTGATCGATACGATTCAGGGAATTTTTCACCTTTACCCACAATAAAATAATTACAGAGAGATCCTTAGGTTTATAAACCATTGAATAACCCATATTTCTTATAAATCATCAAGTAAACATTGGATTTAGTATTTGCTTTATGAATTCTCACTGAAAATTAGAGGGATTTTCTTTTATATA
>NW_027109868.1:138707-146288 GCF_000696795.3 Halyomorpha halys
AATTTTGAAAATTATTACAATTTTCTTTATATTTTGCACAATCAAATGTGAGGGAAATCAATAAGCTTATTAATATAATAAATTAATAACATAACATTTTCATTCTATCTAACATAAGTCAAAATCTTTAAATTTTATATAGTTGGAGTACATTTATTATCTCATCTACTTCCTATTGAAATAGTGATTATATAAATGGAAGGTTTCTACTATGTATGTTGTATGTATTTACACGGTATTATTTTAGCTTCATTGTTTGCTATGAAGCAGAATGTGGTTTATTACTCCGATCAGAAAATGGTGTACCTCTTGAACATTTAGTAACCTGTATCAACAAAGTTGAATTGTCATCTGCTAATGGTGTGAAATATTTGAAACCCGCTCCCAATAGAAATTTTCTTGATGACAAAATAGAAGGTATTTAATTTACTTAAATTTTATTAAACATATATTTAAGAAAAAATATTTATTAAAGTATTTTTTGTAGATGTAAGTAAATGTGTGAGCCCATCATTAGTGAAACAGCTGACATTTTTTGGTCGAGAATTAGTAGATCTTCTAAGAACTCAGCCTCATTGCCAATTACTATTTAATCGTCTTATACCTGCTTATCATCACCATTTTGGTCGCCAGTGCCGTGTAGCTGATTATGGGTTTACTAAACTCATTGATCTCCTCGATGCTCTTCCAAATATTGTGCAGGCTAGTACCAATGCTTTGGATTGATTTTAACAATTTAGTTAGTATGGTACGAATTATATTTTTTGTTGTTCTTTTTTCTTTCTATTAAAGGTATGAAGCTTTCTGTGCATGCAGAATACCTAGTATTACTGTACTGTAACAAATCTGTAGAAAGCTTCAAACCTTATCATGCATGATTATATTACACCAACACTGGGAAAAAGATGTTTAGTAATTGATTTTCAAAAAGTTCTTGAGTAAACAATAATACTAAAATTAGTTATACACAAACTTCCCAAAAAAGATGAGAGCATCGAGGTCAGAGAATAACAAGAAAACAAATACAGGTTTTGCATGGATTTACTAGACAAATAAGCATCCTAGTTGATTTTAAATTAAAAGAGAAGATTTCCTGTCCTTGTTTCACTGATTTTTCAAGGTAAAAAACAATGACATGTTCTACATAAATTTCTAAACTTGGATTAAGAGGATGCTTTTTTGGTGGCAACAAATTGTAGAGATGCAAGGTGATGACTTATGCAAAAGGATTTATGTGGCTCTCATTAAGGCAAAAAACCTCATAAATTTCCCATGAACCGGGTAACATGGTTACAAAATATTCTAGAAACATAAGGCTGTGAAAGGCTTCAGTGAAATCTACCTACCTTATCAAAAGAACAACTGAATGAACAAGCTTAGAACCTTTGGCTGACTAAAGAGATAGAATTTGATGTCTTTTAATAACTCATTCAGCCCATCATATTTAAACATAAAAACACAATTAAAAAAACCTTACTAATTGTCCCAATAAGACTTGCAGTTTATCAACATTAACTAAGAATTTTCATCGACAAAAACATCACTATTTTCAAACAAGAAGAGTGCTGTCCACTACTCAAAACAAGAAATGATACGATGATCCATTTCATAAATTACTGTCCTGAATTCAAACATATGAGAAAATGATGTAAGACAATGCAGGATTGTGACCTTGAACTTGGATTGTGATTTTGAACTTATTATTTTGTTAATAATATAATATTATTATTGTTTACTCTCACAAATGTAATTATTTTCTTTGTGATATTGTGATTTTTATAATTATTTTCTATTCTATATACAACTCAGGTCAACTCCTGAGCTCTCCTTGTTCTAAGTGTTTTATAAACAAAACAGTTGTTATTATTATTATATTTTAATATTTATTTTTAGGTTATAGGAGAAGGAAACAAAAGAATTGTAACTCTCTCACATAGAGCTCAAATCAAGAGATTTACATCAGATCTCCTTAGGGCTTTGAAATCTCAGCCATGTAAAAAACTCACTTTTGAAGAATTGCCTCTGGTAATCAAAAAACCGCTTTTAGTTTAATTGTTCACTTTATTTTATATTTTTTATATTTATATAGTTACAGGTTATTCTTTTTACATCTAATTTTGCCTAAACTATTTGTTTGCTCAGTGTTTTTCACTATTATTAATATTGTGTAATTTCTTGTTATTTCTCATCACTAGTTTATGTTTATTATGGAATATTAATAGTTAACCATTCAGGGACCACCACCCGGTTCATATTCCTGCAATCTATTTCATGTTTAATACATGAAGATGTTTTTCCAAACCCTGTAAATATGACTCGTTGTTATCAGTTTGTATACACATACACTCAGACACAGTTTATCCTGACCTATTGGAAATATTATTAGTGGTGCCACCTTGTGCTCTTGCCAAAGGAAAAAGTGTGACTTAACTTTATCTACTTTATCCTGCTGCAAACTGCAAGAGAGGTATGATTGATTCCAGTGAAATAGTCCTAGGATTGTCGGAACAACAATAAAGTTTCTAAAGGGCAGATGTCAGCTCAAGAATCTAACAAAAGGAAAGAGATGGAGGATATAAGGAACAAATTTAATTCAGCATAGTAGGATAACATCATGGAAGGATTCTAAGGATGAAAGTCTCATTATACATCTTAAGAATCATTAGGAGTTACTTATCTGATAGAATTTTGATGAATATAGATGCTAGAACTATAACTTACAAAATCGTAGGTTCCCAGGTTCTTGTTGTGAAGTATGTTGTATGATGGTTGTGCCCAAACTCCCAAATAAAACTACTATACTAGGGTCTGCGGATAATCTAGGAATTTAGAAAACTCCTGGTGGAGATTACTTAATAAGTGAACCATGCCACGTCCTATGGGCTTCAGTAGGTCTATAACTTGCTGATCTTAAAATTAAGGCAGTATCTGTAACCAGCAAGAAACTAGAGAAGACTGTAAGGTTGTGACCATTTCTTAGATATCTTGGTGTGAATATTGATACCGGACTACAGTTAGATGAATATGTGTACATAGTTAATGACGAAGCAGCACAAATGGACCAGCTCATATCATGCCAAATACCAGTTATATTAGTAGATTTCTGGGTAGTGCGAACATCTCACCTATTTATAGTTGGGAAAATATCATGAAACTATTAGACTCATTTGTCACACTAACAAATTGAAGTTTGCCAAAGGCATCATAAAGTTTTATAATAATTATCTTCTTGAGTATATATCTTGAGTAAATATCTTTATGATATTTTCCATAAGAAATCACAAAATGTTGATCTCTGATTATTTGAAAAAATGAATTCCTTCTTTTCAAGGACACTTACTGTACCTGTTGTACAATCTAGGTAAAAATTGAATTATTTTCGTACAGAAAATGTTGGTTAGCTGATGAAATTATAATATTCTGCAAAAAATATAATTTTGTTGAGAGTACACAGAAACTAAAAAATAAAAGGAGGATCTTCTAATGGTTAAACATTTAATTTCGATATAAGGAACTCAACAAAAAAGAAAAATTTAAAATCCATTCATTGTGAATGGATTTCTTGCTAGAAACCTCCATCAACCTGAAAATATATGTTGGTCCTTTTGAAAACCCTACCATATTGGGCTTACACACTATAGGGTGTAATACAAGGTCTCTTGCTGGATCGAATCCCAAATGGTCACTCTGCTCACCGACAATAGTATCCAGTATATATAGTATTCTAGTATATATTTGACCGCACCCCCAACCATCTTCTCCTCATACAAGTCATGCATGGTCAACTATCTCTCATAATTATGTATCCAGTATATAGGTTACATTTTTGGTATATGCATATTGGGTCTCACTTAAAATGCCCTTTGTTTTTATCGCTATTATTATTTTTATTTATACTTCTATTTTTTTTTCAAGTACTTCTTTATTTATTTTTACAACAAAAGTTTTATTGGCTACCTATCTTATAACAAATAAGTAGGTAGGTATTTCAATGATTACAAAACAAAACTGAACTCTATTCATGAATTATATTAGTTGCATTAACTACCTCAGAACATAGTATTAAAGTACAATAGGATTAGGTAGGTATCTATCTGGGTATCTATTCTAATGAAGCAATTGACTGTCAATGAATATTGAGCATCATATCTTTTTACCTTTGGTTCCAATAAATTAAACAGGTACAATTAGGTACTCCAGTATATAATTGCAACTATATATATGTATTATAATTTTAAAAAATAATGTTAATTTATCAAATTTTATTGGTAATCATAAAATCAATCACTGGTTGGTTTACATTTTGTGGTTCACAAAAAGAATTTGAGATGAATGTTCAGAGAGAAGACGACTCCATTTCTCAGTCTTTGTTTATTAGAGAAATAATGATAAACTGACAAACACAGATGAGAAGTAGATGACCTTTTTGGGATAAGCAGAATGATCGGAGGGAGTTGTGGAGCTTCAACCATTTGCAGTTCCTGAAGTCACCGAGCCTACTCCCTTCCTTACGCAAACTCAGTGACTGTATACATTTTGAAAACCAGTTGATTTCGGATAAGTTCTTTCTGAATATAAGGCCTTTTCGATACATTCACTTCTAATCAAGAACCTTTACTACCCACTTCATGAGGGTGGAAAAATGTTTACCATCATATTTTTTTAACATTTTTACCTAAGAATCCATTGATAGATAAGTTAACTCTTATTTCTAGGTTAACTAGCAATTTTACTCAACTGAATAAAAATATTGAAAACATTTAATCAACTTGCTATGATTGTAATGTTCAGATTTGATAAATTTATTTGTATCATGTAAAATTTTTATTTTTAGGTATTTGAGAGAGTTCTTGGTAAAAGTTTTGATCCTGTTGATTATGGACTTTGTTCATTGTATGATCTTATGAATCAAGTTCCTGAATCCATAGTTCTTGTTACTAAAGACCAAGAACTTACGATTCTTTCAATTCCAAAGAGAGAGCAAACACAAGAAGAAATAGAACGAACTAAACAATTTGCAAAAGAGGTACCAAATTATTCGTATATTATGGTATTAGATTTACAAGTTTTTTTATCTTCTCAAATTAGCTTTTAAAATTTTTGTTTTCTGATTAACATATCAAATAAGATATTTCAATTCATTTTTGAATATATTTACTATAGATTTGAAGGGCATGGGGCAAGAATATAACAAGCCACATGATGAAATTTTCCAATATAAGAGTTTTGAAAAATTCTACAATACTCATTTAATGATTTATGTTGTTCTAGTTATAATTGAATTTGTTGAGATTTATGATGTTCGACAAACTAAAATAATAAATAGCATTATAGAGAAACCAAGGAACATCTAGGAGAAATTCTAATAACCATAACTGTAGCTATGGTTGTCATATTATTGCCACAAGCTATTTATTTGTAGATATAGCCTCTTGAAAAGGTGTATAATGTTTTTGAGTGATGTAGTCCATGAGCCACTTGCATCCAAAAACTATTTGTAATTTTTTATTAATTTATGATGTTATAGTATTATTGACTGTCTTTATTAGTATCAAACTAATTTGATCAAATAGTTATAGATTTATAATAGTTTAAATTTAAAAATGATGAATATTTGAAAAATTACCATATGAAATGCCATTTTTATGAACTTATTGCAGGTTGTTGAATTATTGGGGCATGCACCACAATGCTCGATTCAGTTTCATCAATTCATTCCAGCCTACCATCACCACTATGGTCATCAATGTCGTGTGGCTGATTTCGGCTTTTCTAAACTCATTGAATTGTTTGAAGCTATTCCACACATTGTTAAGGTAAATTCTATGCAAAAAAATGACAATCACTTTTGATTAAGTTCAAATGAAGAGGATTCTAAAAATCAATGTATGAGGAGTCCACTGGGCTTGTGATTTTAGTAGACTTTTTGTTTTTTTTTAATTGAAATTATAGTGGCATTTTGTGATAGATAAAAAGTACTATCAAGTGATGATAACCTTTCCAATAACTTTATATTCCAGGTAATTTCTGTCAGTAAAATATGAAATTTTGAAATATTCTAAACTTCAGATGAAGTTCTGTACTCAATAATTCATAACTCACTCAGTGATTAGTTAAATTTTTTTTCTGAGAAAATTAATTTTAACAAGAACAGAATGACTACACTCTCAACAACTCACATGTATGTGTCACATATTAAATCAAATGGTTCAGATTTTTTCATAAAGAGGTCAAAACTGAAATTAGCCTGATAAGCTCTTTACTTTTCATCTAATATTTTACTGTCATATGCTCATTTAAAAGATAGTGTTGATTGACATTCCATTCATGGCATTTATCAAACATAATACATTAGTGAAAGCAATAGATGTAATATGCTAAAATTGATACCAGAGTCATTTTACGCTAATGCACTACTTTGGGTCAAATCAGACAAGCCATTTTTGAAGTATAGGTGTATCAAGGAAGAATAAATTAAAGTGTATGTTAGCAACAGTAGTGGATAGTTTGATAAAAGTGATACTGGATCATTTTTCCTCAAATCTTCAACTTTCCTCCAACTTATGTTCAGCAGAATTTAGTTTTAAGATAAATGGTTAATAAAAAGAACATAATAATAAGTTTACATATTCCGTAAGCTTAAATCATATGAATTATAAATCTTTTCATAAACACATCATTTAAAATTATTATATCTAATTATGTAATTGTAAATTTTTTTTTTTTTATTTATAGTTGGAAGATGACAGTGAAGGTGAGAGGTTGGTAACACTCACACAAAAGCAGAAGCTCCTTGTTGTAGGAGAACAAATGTGTGACTTGGTGACTCCTACTTATCCACCTGGCCTTCCACTCGAGAGCCTTTCTTCAAACTTTTTGTGGCAGTATGGTTATGCCTTAAAACCAGAAACATATGGAGTTGAAAGTTTGGAATCATTAATTTCATCTGTTGATACTGTCAAAGTAACTCTTTCCATACTAAATGTTTGTTTATCAAAGTTTAAGTATTTACAGTTCATAAAAGTGTTTCCTCTAATGCAAAGTTGTCATAATAATTAATTCTTTAGTAGATGTCATTAGCCTGCATGAATATATATATAGTAATAATTTTAATATTATTTAAAATAAAATAAAAAGAATTTGAATCGTTTTTAAACTTTTCTCAAATATAAGAGATACTTTGGGTTCAAATTATGAACTTTAATACTAAATAGATAATTTAATTTTATTATACAAAAAGACTCTTAATCTCAGGGCGTGTTGTTTCTAGGCAATCAGAAACAGGCATTTACAATAATTACAATTAATTAAATTAAAATCTAGTTTACACATGTATCTATTTTTATGTATACAAAACTAACCAAGCTCACGATCTTCCTTTGATGATCCTCGGTGTCTTCTTTTTTCTTATTGTTCTGTCCTAGCGTCCAAAATGGCTTCCTTCTTGACAGAAATTGATTAGGACCTCCTCATCCTGATTACATCCTTTCTCCTGCCCGTCCACACAACGAATGAATCTCAAAAACTAAAACTTGCCTCGAAGTTCCATGTAAACATCGATTATTGCACAACAGTTAGGGA
>NW_027109868.1:147997-148923 GCF_000696795.3 Halyomorpha halys
CTCATTTATTTCTAATTCAGAATTTTCATCAATTTCTAATTCACAATTTCCATTAATTTCTAATTCAAAATTTTCTTTAATTCCAAATTCAAAATGTTTAACTTTTTCTTCAATATTTTCATCTAATAATTCCGAGTTATTTATTGTTAAATTAGTTTCAACCACTTCAATTTTTTTATCTACTTTATTTTCTAACCCCATTAATCTTACCCTGTTACCTTCACTCTGTGTTTATAGGCTCAAATCGATCCCCCACTTTTTTTAAATCTTGTCCCATTATGTTTATATCACCCCTTACATTGTTTAGGGTACCCCTTAAATCATCACTCATTTTCTTTATATCACCCTTTAACTCATCTTTCACATTGGTTATAAACATCATTAAATGTTGAAACATGGCTTTTTTATCAAAATTATCATTATTTTCAACCTTTGAATTTTCTCCCACTAATTTATTTTCATGGACACTGTTTACAAGAATCACATCTTTAGGATTTCTACCCCCAGTTACCTCTACTTTATCCTCCATCATTTGCTACTTAAGTTATAAAAACAACTAATTCAAATTTAACTCTTTTAAAAAGCTGTGTTCTGATTGCCATGACCTAACTTGTAAAGAATTAGGCGACACCTGTTGAGCGACAAAATGTAATAATTTTTAAAATTATTTAAAATAAAATAAAAAGAATTTGAATCGTTTTTAAACTTTTTTCAAATATACGAGATAATTTGGGTTCAAATTAAGAACTTTACTACTTAATGGATAATAAAATTTTATTTAACTTTTATAATATAAAAGACTCTTAATCTCAGGGTGTGTTGTTGCTAGGCAATCAGAAACAGGCATTTAAAATAATTACAATTAATTAAATTAAAATCTATTTTACACATGTATCTATTTTTATGCATACAAAACTAACCAAGTT
>NW_027109868.1:149428-177215 GCF_000696795.3 Halyomorpha halys
TGTTTTGAATCACAAAGTTATTATAAACAATGAAAATTGGTTAGCTTGCTTTTTGGATAAACAAAACAAATGAATATTAAAATGATACATAAAATAAAACATACATAAAACATTAAAAAACCCTTTATACATCAAAATATACTATTTACTAAAAAAGAGCATATTACAATATATATATATGAGTAATTCTCCCAGAAAGCAATACTTTGACATCCAAAACATTTTGATTTTTTCACTTAAAAAATTGTTTTTATTATTGCTTCTGACTTTATCTATAAGTTCTTTTTTAATTTTTCCAATTAATTATTTCTTTCAATATGAAAAGAAAAATTGAACAGTGTTTCATTCCCCGTTGGTGTCCATACCTGACTTCCTCTTCTTCCATGTTCTGATTGATGAATGTCACACATGACTCACATTACCTCAGTATTCGTCCAGAGATTCAGTCTCAGGGTATCTCAAAATTTTTACTCTATAATATCAAGAGTCAAAGGTTTGCCTAGGCCTGTTACTTATGTCACATTGTATGTTCATGTTTTTTCCTGAATTTTGGTGGTTGCTTGTGTTTTTCTTCCATTTCTTTTTCTTCATTGGTTTGACACTCAGCTATTGAAAACATGCCAGCTGTTCATTTTAGTAGCTCACACGGTGTCAGCATGGAATTAAATTGTCATGAACATTTGCCCCCTGTATCATTAGGAAATATAAAATTTTAATTTTTGAGATAGTTTTATATTATATCCCTCATATTTCTATTCTAAAAAATCTAAAAAGTTTTTATTCCAATTCCACTAGACCTCAAAAGTTTTTTCATGAAAGACATCTTTAACTGTAGTTTGGATTCCACATAAAACCGTATAATTTTCTCTTTATTGGTGTGTGACACGCTGGAATAAATAAATAAATTTAATCTTTAACAGAACAGTAATGTACAGTAATTTTTATTGTTTTATTATGATAAATTTTTAACTTTTAATTTGACAACAAACGTTCTCATTTGATAAAAAAAAAAAAAAAGTGTTAAATGTTTTTTCAATAATGTTAATTAAAGAAAAATTAGAAAAAAAAATAGGCCTCTGCCCTGGTGCCCTAGGTGAGAGGAGCTTGGGGTGATCCACCATTCCCCGTAGGTATAGCACTGGCGGGAGGTAGTACCTTCATTTCACCAAAACTTCATCATTTCCTGTCCTAGACTTTTTCATATTTAATTTTTATCATCAAAAGAAATGCTGTCAGCAATGGGGGCCTAAACCGAGACAATAATAATCAGAACCATTATCTGGAAAACTAAGGCATATCTTCTCAGGGAAACGGAACTCACACTATAGATTTGTCTACTTATATTCTCTAGTGTAGGGGACTGAACCATTACTGATTTATTTCCAGTACACGTACTGTTTTTTTTTTATTTATATTTACTAATTATAACACAGCTTCTTCATAAATGTTATATGATTGTAGAATATGATTAAAAAAAACAAGGAGGTTGTGTACAAAAACATTTCATAAACCTATTCTTAATTACTGTTAATATCTCCAAATGTTAAGGATTAATCTTTGAAAATTCATAATAATCTTATTATTATTATTTATAGCTAGAACAAAATGAATATGGAAAACTTGTAATCCCAATGGAAGAAGCTCTTATAAAACAGATCATGGCTCAAGTTAGAAAATTTCTGATTCATTCCGAAGAAGGTAGAATGCCTTTGCATAAACTGGTTTCTTGTTTTTCTTCATTTCACGCCCTACATCTAACTCCAGCAAGTCTTATGAAGCACTTGCCGGATGCTATAGTTGTAAGTGTTTAAATACTTAAGTTTTAATTTTTATTATGGAGTATTTAGTATTTTGGTAAATTTAGGCTATTAAATTTATTTCCGTTTCAACTCTTTAAATACTAAAGATGCCACGAGGATTGTGGAACGTTTATTGTGATAGTACTGGCACACCGCAAGTATGAGCTGACTTTGTGACCACTTTTCATCAATATTTTTTCCTCACTTACAGAATTGCTTCTTCTTTTTTTTTTATACTCTCTTCCTTTTTGACACACACAACCGGTACAATTCAAAAATTCTTTTTAATTTATAAAAAACTAATATATTTTGAATTGATTTTTTTAAATGTTACTGTAAATTACCTATATAAGTAAAAAAAATTTTTTAGAATATTTTTTTGCAGGCTTTCATTGACCGCATATATGCGCCTGGAGTCTTTAAAGGGTTAAAAATGTTTTAATTACCTTAACACTGAAAATTATGTTTGATTTATATCAGTTTAATACTGCACTTGGTTGATTATTTTTATTTCTATGTATCAATAGGTATTAATTGAAGGAGGTGTGCATATTGTGGAATTAAGCCCAGTTTATCAAGTTGGAAGACGCTTGGTACAAATCCTGAATGCTCATGATGGTCACATGAGCCTTAATGCATTGGAAGTAGCCTATTCACGAGGAGGGGGGAGTTTAGCAGACTATCCAAGCTTATCTGCAGTCTTGGCTGTTTTACCAGTTATTGCAACTGTTAAAGGCAAATCCTTCAAGAGACATGTTTTACTAAATAAGGATCTTGCAATAAGTAAATAGTTTTTTTTTTTTTAATTTATGAAAAAAATTTCATGTTTTTATAAAATAAAGTGTTGTGTGATCCAAGTGCCAAAAAAATTATTTTTAAGAAAATATGAAAAAAAGTTTTTTTATCATTGAAAAATGAAGGTAACAATCTAAGTACAGGTTTGGTTGACCTGAAATAGTCTAACACCCTTGATTTTAAACATTTTATAATTTATTCAAAGTAGAACTTGTTTTCTTTACTTAAGTAATGCAATATAACTCAGAGGTCCTTTTTTTCTCCATTTAAGTGTCATCATCCTTAGAAATCTTGTAATTTCAGTTGATATAATGTCCTCAATTTTTGTGTCTCTTTTGAAATGGTAATAAGATACTGAAGCATTTATTGAAAATGAAAAATTTCCAAAAAAGAAAAAAATATGATAAAAGACAGACAGATTTTTTAAAAATTATTTTTGAATTCTATATTGAAACGTTAAACCTCAAACTTTGAAAGGGGGTTAACATTTTTTTATTGTCCAAAGTTTTTGACGTAGAAGCACAAAAAAGGTTTAGTTAAAATCAGTAATTCACATGCCCTATAGTTAAATTAATTTTGATTCTAACTTTAAAGAATATTTTTTTTAACAAAATAGTATTAAAAAATAATTTAAAGCTTGTTATGCATTTTTGCAATGGTCATGACTGGGTTAGTCTGATTTAGCTGGGGTTTTTTTTAAAGCATTTTATTTTATCCCTACAAATTTTTAATTTTTTAAAAGTATTTTTTTTTATTGTTAGAAAATGATCCAACTTCCAATGGAAAAGCAGTTTGTCGACCCTCTTCAGCAAGCAGCATCCTTTCAGGAAGTTCAAATGTAAGTGTGTTCATAGAACTTTTTATACCAGAAAATATTTTTTTAATCATCAGTAAATATTTACCTTCGCCTATTATAATTGTAATTAGACTTGGTTGGGTCATGCAATTCTTTTTTATTATATTAATTTTATAATTTTTTTTTTTATATTCTTTGACTTATGTCAGTTATTTTCTAATTTCTTATCTGCTATTTTTTTTTTCAAATTACATTCTGTTATATATTTTGAACTATTTATCTGCTTACAAGACAAGATAGATGTTTTAAACATTTTCTTTTTTTAAATGATGTATTGCTGGCCTAAGTTCATTTATACACTAATCAGTATAATATTTAATTTTACATGAGTCTATTTAGTCTTAACTATAGTTTATATTATTAACATTTTCTTTTAATATTAGAAATGCTAATATTTATTGTTTCTTCTATTAAATAAATTTTGGCTGAGTTCTGAGCTGAGTGATATGGACCCAATGGAGGGTATTGTGTTTAACTGAGCAACCTATTTTCAAGTTCCATTTCTCAAGTCACTCTGTAATATCCTGTGAATCTTTTGACTCGATTTCAGCTCAAAATATTGAAAACATATTTTATTATATTTCAATACTTCTTTAAATGACTGAGCGCTGACTGGTGACTGTCATGAAAAACAACTACATTGGACATTAGGAATTGTTCAGTTTTGCTTGTGTTGATATCATGTAGTAAGTGGCTTATAGACAATGGCTTCATTAACTTATAATGATTCCTGGGTGCTAATTATAAATTATTGTATAGAAATTATAATAGATAGCAAAACATAAAATGTGATTGTAACCAAGATCACATTTATAATTGAAATTAATGATCACAAAAGTGTGTATTCCTTATATCCCATGAATATAAAACATAGTGTCAGAAGTGGTGTAATCGAATTTCCTCAATCAAGTGTATAACGGAGTCCTTTAATGTTAGAGCTCCAGAGTCCATGAGCTTTAAATGGAACCCAAGTAACAATTGGATCAAATATTGAAGGAAAAAAAATTGAACTTTTTGTGGTAGCAACCTGTCCTAGAAGATGAAAAACTAGATGAGTTCATTTATTTTTCATTTAACAATAAAGGTTATGTTGAAGATTATGAAATAAGTAGTTATGAAAAATTTCACTGTCCTGAGAAAAAATTGTCTATAAGAGGGTTCACTTCTATAACATCGTTCAGGATAGAATTATACTCAGTATTAGAGGAAAGGATTAACAAGAACGTTTTTTGAGGGATACTGAGTTTAGTTTACACAAAGCTACTGAAATTTGTGAAGTAGTAACAGCATGGGAGAGCCATTCAAAGGAAAGGTTATTGAGCCATTGTTAATACTTTATTAGGTTAGGATGGACCATTTAAGAGTTAAAAAGACCAAACTTATAATCGGAGACCAAATTTTTGTGCTGTAAAAAAACCTAAAAATATGCTTTAAAAAACCCAAAATGTGCATATAAAACCAAAAACCTGCAATAATCAACTTAATTGTTTAATAAATATAGGGTTGGCAAATAAGTCCTTTCCGTTTTTTTTTTTTTGTGAAAGAAAACTAAGTATATTTTGTACATAATATTTATTTTAATTTACAATGTAATGTCCATTATTTTCGATTACCTTACCCCATCTCTCCAACAGCTGAATAATCCCATGTTCATAGAATGTCTGTTGTTAATTAGCGAAAAAGTGATCAAAGTGCTCCCTGACATCCTGTTCGTTTTCAAACCGTCTTCCACTTACGGAATTTTATAGAGACCAGAATAAGTGGTTGTCACTAGGAGCAAGGTCCGGTGAAGATCTCATCCAAGGGCTAACAATTTATTGCGGTTGACTAATGAAGTGTGGGGCCTAGCTTTATCATGATGGAAGACGACACCCTTTCGATTTGTCAGTTCTGGGCATTTTCTTCAAATCGATTCATCCAATTTTGTTAATTGTGAGCAGAATAGAGTGGAATTGATTGATACACCTCGTGGCAACAGCTCATAAAAAATCATACCCTTGAAATCTCACTATAGAGAAAGTATTATCTTCTTTCGGTGCAATCCCGCTTTAGATGTGGTTCCAGGTGGTTCGTTGCTGTGTCTCCACATTATCGTAGACAATCCACTTTTCATCCCCTGTCACAAGTCTTATAAGAAATGGATCGTTTTCTTGATGTTTCCACAGTGAATCGCAAATGAAAATGCGTGTTGCCAAGTTGGCTTCGGTCAGAGAGTGGGAGACTCAAACATTAAGCCTAGAAACGTAGCAGAGCTGCTGCAAATGATTTTCTACGCTTGTATGTGATACGTCTAGGACCTCTGCAATGGCTCTCATTGATTGCGATGGATTTTGATCGACTATTGCCTTAACATCAATGGTTTCAATTGCTTGTGAGCGACCAGGTCGCAGGATGTCAAAATTCCCTGCTTTAGCCATTGTATTTTTTTTTTTTTTTTTAGAAGAATGTAAGAATATATATATTTTTTTTACAACAGAGTTGAATTTTGAGCAATAATTATTCCTTTTTCGTTTTCAATTTTCTTAAGGTTTTCTCCAACATTCTGTAGTATTTCACTTTATTTATTCAATAATCAATTTTGCTATTAAAATCATACGTTAATGAAACCAAATTTATGTTTTCAAGTTTTTTATTGACTGTGCTTTTTCATTCAATTAATTACACAAATTTTGAATTCATTATAATTTTCTGCATAAAATAAAGTAGATTCTAACCATATACCAACATGTTCCCATCTTGTAACTATAGGTTCAGTTGGAAGTTGGCATTCCATAATAATCTTATATATCTCTATATGTTGGGGTGATGTGAGCATTACTTGTTTACTGTTATTAACCAGGTTATTTACTTCTGGAAAAATATCATAGACTTTTTTTTTTTTAATACTCTCCATAATCTGTGAGCAACACAGGTGGCATAAATCATGTTTAAGTAAAATTATTTCAAAACCTTGGCCTTGACCGAGGTTAGCTTGGGGTTATTTGATATCTAGGTTTTAATTGAAGTATAAATCCTTTCTATAAAAAGAAAATATATTCAAAAGGAACTTTTTCATAGTTATCTGAAACTACTAGTTAATAGTATTCTAAGATTATACATCACTTTTTTTTGCAAAGGTTGAATTCACCTCTATATGAGTTAATGCATTGCCTTACCTCAAATTTGTCTATTCTTATAATCATGGAATTTAGCCGTAAAAGAGTAAAACATGAAACTTTGCTCTGATAAACCTATAAAAAAAATTGCTCTCTACTTATAACACTTAGAGTGTAAGTTTTGTAGGTTGAAACATACTAAAGTTTTCTGTTCCAAATAAAATTCAGGTGCAGACCTATATGAAGAATAAAAGTGGAGTAGAGAGTAATTACTTTAAAATTGGCCTTGGGTTAGTTTCGGTTTCAGTTGGATAAGTTAAGTCTTTTGTCATGGATTGAAAAAGTAAAAATTAAGGATATGGTTATCGACTTTAAATTTGATATTGAAGCATTATGTTTTAATTATGTCAGGAAAAGTGAGTTTTTCCTATCAGCCCGGTGGAATCTAAATTTTAAAATGAAATCTTTGAGGTACTTGATGTTGGAGTGTTAAGTTGTAATTGGAAAAAAAAGATCCAGCTGAGTTTGCCATGGTTAGTTCCGAAAATGACTTCCCAATTTATCAACAGGGCTTTTTAAAAATGGAACAGTTAGATGATTAAATGTGCTGACTGGGAGTCCTTGAAAGAAAGGAAAACTTGGCAAATATTGGAGTCAAAAGGCTTCCTATGTAGGAAGATTGGATGAAAGACTTCTGAAACTTGAAAATAGTTTGGATTCTGAATATAATTATGGTTCTGTGTTATTTAAATTACTAAAAGGGGAAAGATGTAATAGACAATAAAATATAAAATGTGATTGTTTCGATGATGAGATATCGATATCTTATTATCGAAACATGGGATATTTGGACATGAGGTATTTTTAGTCAGTGGAAATCTCTCCAAATGAGGTAAGGAAGAAAATAAAGCCATTTAGAATGTTTGGCTGGTTTTGATGAACAATGATACAATGTTTCCTAATTAAAAGTTTTTGTAAAATAACCCTTTCTTGTTTAATTAGTAGAACTAAAACTTGTTTATATTTTCAATAAATGTTTTACCACAAATTTTATCTTTTTTCTTTTCTATGGAAACCCTTTTTTTTGTTGTGTTTGTGTGTGTGTGAAATACTTTACCTTTAATTTTAATGGTGATCAAATGAATGTTGATAAGTATTATTAAAACTTAATATTTATTTTTTCATTATTTAACTTGTTTTATTTTTTAAAATTTAAGCTCAATTCAGATGATACTAATCACTCAGGTTCAAAATGGACTGCTTCTGGCCCTGTAAGTATACATAACTCATTTAGTTTAATTTTATTTATATATTATTTCTGTGGTCATCAGTTTTTTCTCGATTATTAGAGATGAGAGGCGAGGGTGAATTGTTTTATATTTTAAGTTCTCAAAAAACAATTAATATGTCATTAAAAAAATCATCCGATATAATTTGGTATTCATGAACATTTCATATTTTTTATATTGGTTATAAATACAATAAATTTATAAAAAGTTTATTTTAACAACAACAAGGGTCAGTAAATCTGAAGATACAATGAAAACAACATCAATTGCGTTATTAAAGTTAATAGGGGGAAAGAACATAAATAGTATGCCCTGGTTACCATTAGAAGGACTTTCTGAGCCTAACTGCTATTTTTCACTTATTTGTTTGCTAAAGTTGTGCTATAACTTTGTAGCTTTTAGCGCCTACGTGTATAGGATTGAGTAAGTTCTAACATAATCAGCTGGAGGTTGGTAAGATTTCCTACTCCTGTATTTGTTTCCCATTCAACTTATACAGCTCGCTCAATTTTTATGTATTCATTTTGGTTTCTCGAAGTATTCCTTCTTCTGAGTTCCTTTTCAATTGTGAAAATTTAAAGTTGGGTTTAATGATTCATTTAAGTTTAAATAAAATAACTTATTGTCACTCCTCATTATTGATCTAAATCAACAGTATGGGTAATTTAACTTATTTCCTGTTAAGAAAGGCTGCACAAACCAAAGACAGTGCTATAATGAAATCTGTCAAGTGTCGTGTGACTTATTCAAATTACAGAATAGATAGATTAGCAGTTTATATTATCTCTGTTCCAAAGTCATTTAAATTTTCCATGTCAGAAGCATTATCTAAATTGAAGAAAAGATTATATACTAGCTTCTCTACTCTTTGCTATTTCAAAGGAAGAATACATTAACATCCATAATTAGAGAAAAAATGGAAAATATTTATAGATAATGCAGAGTATAACTGAAAAATTGAATGATTGTGTTAAATTTAAATATAATAATAATTTTTATGAACTCCAACATAATAGTTAATCTGTAGCATACTTTATTGTTTAGTTCCTAAACCACTGTTTAAATTGCATCCATGGTTTACAACCAATTTTAACCAGGTGTTGTATTAAGATTTCAAATATGCTTTACCCCAATAATAATTCTTTTATTTTCAACTTGCATCTTGAGCAGGAAAGGGGCAACTTGATCACTTTTAGTGTCTGTCCCCACAACCACCTGCGTGGTGCTCCGTTAAGTGAGAATGAGATCCACTTGAAGAGGAGGGAAATCTAATGTAAAAAAATATTTTAGATAGAACTCTGTTAAAATGTTCAGTTTGAAACTCTCAAGTAAAAGACCTGAATATTGGTTCAGTCTAGTGTAATGGTAAATTAAAGAGGATAGTTTTTCATAAACCTGCTCTAGAGGATTACTGAATTCTCACCAGACAACTTTGGTTAATGAATGAATCAACTTCAATGAGCAAATCAAATATTTTTAAAGACTTGTCTTAATAATAAAACAAATTTTATAAAATTTCATCTACTGCTTTTGCTTACCCATTTGAAAACTATATTCATCAATGGATTGTCCCATAGATGCTCAAATGAAAAATCAGTATCCTCGAAATATAGGCAATTACATGCACAATAGAAATATTTATATATATATATATATATATATGGTTTATACAATGGCGATTTTATAGTTCAATATATAGATAAAGGATGATTTTCATGAAATGAAATAAGGGGCTTTTGGAAAAAAAAAAAAAAGATAGAAATAGTAAGGAAATTATATTGACCCCTTAGTTGGGAAATATTTTTATAGACAGTAGATGTTTAATTATTGACAATGAAGATGGTGTGGGTGCAGTGAAAATAACAAATAGTAAATAAACTATTTATTATTAGACAACTCTTCTCAATCTACTCCACCTCTTTTTCAATACGGGTCCCTTCCTTATGTCCTCATTCTTTCTGGCAATATACAAAAATCCTTGCAATCCACTATTCCATATGTCTTGGCCTGAAGTCCCACGACTAAATTTCCAAAAACCATTCTTTAACTCTCCTTCATTCTGTATGGTAGTTGTTCTTGTTCTTTATTTGTAGTTTTTGTTTTTATTTTCCTTTTTTCTTGACCTTTATTTTATTCTTATTTTCCGTTTTTTAATGTGTACAATATTCTTTATATTTCTCTTTTATCTACTTGTTATTTGTTATTATTTCCCTTTTCATTATATGTCTAACCTTTTTTTCATTTTTTATTTATTTACACTTTTCACTGTTTATCTTATCCTATTTTATTTAATTTGTTCATTTTTGTATTCATTTTCACACATTTTACATCATTTTTAACCAAACCATAGTTTACTTTTATTTCATGTTATCTTATTCTCTTACTTTGTTTCTTAATTTAGATTGTTTGTATCTTTTTTAGCCCTGATGAAGCCCTGTAACATGTGGCAAAATGTTGACTCATAATAAATAGTTTATTTACTATTTGAGTTATTTTGACTGCACCAGGCACACTTTCTTTTATTAATTATACAGTCAATCAATGATTTTCCATTATTGGAAATATATTGTAACGAATAATATATCTTTAAATTCATCCGTTATTAATAAATAAGTAAATTATTCTTAAAGTTGTCAATATTGATTCTTTGAAATGACAAGTTATTGTTTTATCTAGGATCCTGTTGTGAAATTACCTGAGATGGAGACCCTGCCATCTAACCTTTTAGCTGCGGCTTCTTCATTGATTTCGCCCTGCAAAGGACTATTACCACCTTCTGCCAGGCCACCTCATCCATCTCAGCTACCTATTCCTGTTTATCTTTCACCTAAGGTAGAAAAGGTAAATTTATACATGAAATCTGTTAGTCACAGTTGATTCTAATGGCTTTCATGATGGTGTACACTAGGGTTTTTTCAACTGAACTGCCACAGATCTTTCAAAGGTGCTCACACATGCGATAAAATCTAGAACTATTATCTGGCTAAACCTCTCAGATTTTGTCTGGTATCTGTTTACATGTGATGCTTTTCTGTTTGACCAAATGAGTAGGGATCTCAAGAGTATTCTAGCACTGGCAGCAATGTGGATGTTTGTATTTAACTACTATAAAATAACTGATTAACATACTTAAACTGAACAATTTGACTATTTAATAAAATAAGTATATTGGTATGATGAACTGGGCCTTGGAGGTTAGTGGAGGGATCAGTGTGGGCCTTAGGGCACAAAGTTTGAAGACACCTTATCCATATTATTAATAGACCAGGTATGTGTTGTAATTATGAAAACAGAATGTTTGTAAAGAAAGTACACAGTTAGTCCATAAAACTGAAACAATATTTTATTCAAGTATTACCCATTACTGGCTACAACATTTTTCCATTTCTGTGACAATTTTTGAATGACATTCTAAATAACTGTCCCTCTTTTTGAGGCAAATACCTCTATCATTTCCTTGACTGGTTTCACTGTATGTGATGGAGCATTTTGAGGAAGCAAAATCACTTTGAGTAGCATTTTTTATGTTCTGTGTTGTCTCTCATTCAAAACTTGATTCAAATTGATCATTTGTTGTTGGTAGCGTCCATTATTTATAGTTTTACCAGGATAAATCATACTGATCTATGTCACCAACACAACAGAGTCTTCAATTTGGCATTTTAGCCAATGTCGATGGTTTATCTGGAGTTGCTCATGATCTTTCACACTTAAGTTTCTTGAAATATATACACCTTTCATCACCAGCCACTATTCAATAGATAAATAATTTTATTTTGTACCTGAATAGCAGGATTTCACTAGCGATTTTATAGTTTTTTAGTCCATGTTGAATCCATTTTCAATGGATCTATTTTCTGGATCTTCAACATATGGAGATGGGTTCTCATATCACATTTAATTGGTCTGCGAGTTCTTGTGTTTAAACATCATCCTCATCCAACAATAATTGTTATATAGTTTTTAAAAGTTCATAGCAAGATCATATAATACAGAAATATAAGAAGTGTGGCAGTGCCCTGCAGATGGCATTGTGCATCAATCTGTTTTTAATCATTTGAACACTTATTTCAAATGATCAGAATGAAGAATCAATGATTCCTGCTGGTATGTTCTACATTCAAAAATATTTAAAGTTAATATCAATCAGTCAAAATACTAATTTAACGGAAAACCAGTGATATTGGAAATAATTAGGGGGAGCACTGTTTTATTAGTCAGAAGAAAGGACATCTAGTTGGTTGAGAGGCAGGAAAATGTGTATTGAGTAAACGACAACAGATCGATAGACTTGTTAGGAATTTCAAGGATAGAAATCCACGAGTTACACTTAGATCACTAATGTTGAAGAGTGAGAATCTTGCTTTTTATTATCCTGATAAAGTTAAACAGGCACTTGTAAAATTTCTATGAACTTATTTAGTCATTTTAATTTAGTTTTGTTAGATGATAAAAGTCATCAATAATTTGTAATATAGTTTCTCAAGTTTGTTTACCTTTATTAGAATAAATATTTATCCTTGTAACGTACTATTCATTTGTTATACTTTTGTTTCCTCCATTAAACTTTTCCAAAAATACATGTACCAAGCAAAACTTGAATTTAAAACCAACCTGGACGATACAATGATTGGTGTTCAATTTCTGTGTTGAAAAGATATATTACAAATTCAGGCGAGTCTAATTTGTCCTATTGTGTTCACCCAACTTAAGTTACTAGTTGTCTCAAAAGTAATGATAAATTCAGTGTCAGAGGTTTTGTAATTCATTACTTCCTTTGGGAAATGTTAATTTTTTGTTATTTTAACTTGTGAATAACCTAAGATCCATATAAAATGTATGTTTATTTACTCCTGTATTTGAAAGTCTTGGTGATGCCTGAATTGGTTTAACATCAGCAGTTTATTTATTACTGGTACTGGTACTGATGGGGGGGGGGAATGTATCTGGTAATAAAGGCCTATTGATCCTTTTTGCCAAGCCCAAGAAAAACCAATGGAATAATTCTTATATTAGTTATTATTCCTCTATGTAGACCTTTTTTGATTTTCTAATGGCATTTAAAAAGGATGGCCACTCATTGGAGGGAGCCTCATATTCTAAGTATTTATCAGAGCCCAGAAGACTATACCTTGGCATACCATATATTACAATATATTACTTATTAAATCTGGATCCTCGCACAATTTCCCTTCACTATCTAGAGTATATCTGCTATATGCTAATAATTTTCCTTATTTTATCCTATATGACTTTACATGGGGTAGAAGAGTTAATGGACTCAATAAATGATTTCCTCGATTCCTTTTTTTTATCATTTATAATTCTTCTACCTATTGTCTTTTGTTTTTTTTTTCATTCAACCACATTCTCTATATTCATTTATTTTTTAAATTTCTTGAAAGCCTTTCTTCAAGTTGTATAGCTTTCTTACAATCACTGTTGAACCAGGCAACATGCGGCCTTTTGAGGCAGCCCGTGCTTTGTGTGATTGAAGTATCTCCAGTTGTGAGTATAGGTGGCATCCATCATCGATAGTTAGGCTATTAGGGGGATGTTGTGGCTTGGCAGCTAGCGAAGTGAATTTACACCAATCTGCTTTTTGAATTAACATAGTTGACAAATTTTTGAATTAACAAAGCATGTAGCTGCCGAATAAATGGCAAATACTTCTGCCTGAAAAAGAGTTGAATACTTGCCCTAATGGGAAGCTTGGTTCTATGTCTAAATAGTTTATATAGATCCTAGCACTTGTTATACCAGTCCATTCTTTCCTTGATCTATCAGTGTTACAGTGCAGATAATCTTTTTAACCTTGTAGTTAATTAACTTGAGTGTCCAGAGCGGGTTTTCTATCCAGCAGTGGTTAGCAGAATTGTAACGTAATTCACTTACGAGCTCTGAATGGTCCAATGCCCTGAAATTGAATATAAATTATGTACCCCTACGTGGAGTCCCAGGTGTCAGCGGACAAGATAGAGAAGTTGGGTCCCTCTGTCGCAAATGCAACAGAGAGCTGGAAACACCAGCACATGTGCTGGGGAAATGCCCCAACAACTCCCTCCTCATAACACACGCCGACATCATAGAGTGAAATACGAGTTAATGAAGCTCCTAAAAGAAAGAGATTTAGCCTGCTTTGACGAGGTCTACTGTGTAGATACGGATCCACAAGATATGCAGATATAGTTGCTTTTCCTAAGAAGGGGAAGTCGGCAATCATTCTGGATCCCACCGTGAGATATGAAGGCAAATAAGGTAGATAGGGAAAAGAAGGAAATCTACGATAAATGTATCCCTTTCCTCTAGTAGAAGTTCCGTGAGGCCTTCGGAGAACGAGACTTCAACGTGAGAGGCCTCTGGTTTGGATCCCGTGGAATGATTCCCAGCACAACTAGGAGCTTCATGGAGGAGCTCGGGGTCGATGTCCAGGACGTGGCTAGGTTGACAGAAAATATAATTGACTCCCTGGGAATCATACACCACCACATGCATGGAAATTAATGAGTGTGGGAGTTTATCCAGAAGTGGGATGGCATGCATGCATCGCATATCTTATTTGTTGTTTTACTTATTTATTACTTTATTCGATTTAATATTCTAATATTTGTTATATAGGGGAATTTGTTGATAAAATGAAATAAGGGTTGTAAAATAGAAGGGAAAGAAAAAAAGGAATAAATTGAAAAGCTTGTATTTAGTTTGTAGACTGGTATTAATTGTAAAAGAATACTGTGGAAAAAAAAAGAAGTTATTTTTCTATTATATTATATCATATAAAAATATGTAATTTATATATGTCCGATCACAGATTGATCAGTATGCTGTGTAATGTGGCAACCCGATGTATTTGGGCAGCATGGATGAATAAATTTCTTTCTCTTCTCTCTTCTCTAACTCCCTTTATACCACTTTGACGATGTTCAAATGGCCAAAAGGTTCTCCCATCTCTTTCCACTCCTATTTTTTTTCATTCTTAAATCTGCAAGTACCGCTCCCTCTGTAATCAAGTAGTGGAGCAGTATTAGAGAAAGTAAAACTTGTAATGCCTTAGTTGGTGTTGTGCGAAACGACCCTGTTATGGTAATACAGGCTGGATACAGCTTTGGATCTGACAGATCGTTGGCTTATGGGAAGCCCTATTTGGGCTCTCCACCACACAATACTTCCATAATATATTCTAGGTCTTATTATTGCTGTGCAAATACAGTGCATAACCCTTGGGTTAAAACCCCAAGAATTGCCCGGAGCATGTCTTACTTACCAAAAGGCTGCACTAGCTTTTCTTTTGAGTTATGCCAAATATAGTCCACAGTTAAGTTTAGCATCCAAACTAGTACCAAGGTATTTTTGATATTTTTACTTAATTGCTGAAGAAAGTCGGGGTCTGAAAGTCGACCCAATTTCCGCTTCCTAATTAATAAAATCAACTCTGTTTTTGATAAGTTTCCTGAAAACCTCATTTCAGTTCACCATCTCTGCACATCACATGCATTAGTCCTAGTAGTAGATAGTATTCGTGAATGTTTCTATGATGGGGATCACTCCATCATCTGCAAACGCCTGAACGTATCTCCCAGCATCCTCAAGTCTTAAGTAGCCAAATAGACTGTCCATAACTAGGTAGCCTCATTAGATTTTCCCTGGAGGCATGAATGGGATTTATTGGTACCACCTCGCTTGTAAAGTAAAGTGCTACCAACTTCTCCAGGATCTTTAAAAAGGAGGGTAAGCTTAGATGTTGATAGGATTTAGCAACACTATAGTCTTCCTTTCCAATATTAGAAATAAAAGCTATCTATGATTTCCTCCATGACTCTGGTATAAACCCCATTGCCTGAGAGGCTTTAAGCAATATATAAAATATAGATAGTTATCACCTACTTATGCTACTACTATTTATAGTCCAGACTAGCTTCTGTATGTACTGAGAGGAATTACTACTTCTTGAGATTACGGGTGACCTCCAAACAGTTAGTCTAACTAACTCATATCCTAAACGCCAATAGTGTACTTCCAGCCCGGTGTTAGTGCTACTCAGCACCTTGAAGATAGTCCTTAGGTGGTCTAGAACGGTTTCAAGTTCCACAAACTGTCATTGATCAGATCCGACCAATTCAGTTTAGTATTCCAGAAGTTGGACTAGCCTACCAAGTTTGATCACCTTAGCTCCCTGAGTCCCAATACCAATTTTTGTGGGCCATGGAACCTCAGCAGACCATGTCACTACAAATTTAGGAATTGGTCAGTCCCTGGTTTCTTCATTTGAGTACATTAGTAAGAATCAGCCTGGATCCAGTCTGGTTATCCAACTCCAGAAGTCTCCTATTAGGGTGTAGTTCGTTCATTCACATCTCAATTTCTGAAATGAGGAGCCTAGGGATGAGTTAGCTTCCCCTTCCCGAATCAGTTCAAAAACTATCCCTGGTCCGCACTTCTTAGGCCTAACCAAAGGAGAGCCACCCAATAGTTTTAGGCTGCCTATGGGTAGCTGGTTCAGAAGTAGGAGCTTGGTGCCTCTTACTGATGGCCTCCCTTTTGGCTTGCCTGTCCTTATAGGCCTTCCTCCTGCTATTTCTTCTTCCTGTATATTGTTTTCTTAGGTTTAGCCCTGTCAGTAGTGGCAGCTTTTAACATCTCACTTTACCTTCTAGGAATCATGCCGCTTGGGCCAGCTTTAAATTGAATAATATGTTGTTGCTGTAGCAGAGGCTACCATGGGAGCCTCAGGGTCATATTCAGTCAACTGAAGTAGGATGGACTCATCACTGGCGTCCTCCCTGTGACTTGGAAGGCTAGGGGGAGTCGGTTTGATCACACCATCCTGTCTCATCTGGGTTTTGCAGCCATCTCCCTATGCCTTAAAGTTTATTTATTAACTGTGATTTTAAACTCTGGAGGTTTTTGTTTTATTTACACCGGACAGGATAGAGAAGTTGGGTCCCTCTGTCGCAAATGCAACAGAGAGCCGGAAACACCAGCACATGTGCTGGGGAAATGCCCCAACAACTCCCTCCTAACACACCGACATCATAGAGTGAAATACAAGTTAATGAAGCTCCTAAAAGAAAGAGATTTTGCCTGCTTTGACGAGGTCTACTGCGTAGATACGGATGGATCCACAAGATATGCGGATATTGTTGCTTTCCCTAAAAAGGGGAAGTCGGCAATCATTCTGGATCCCACCGTGAGATATGAAAATAACGACCTTGACCAGGCAAATAAGGTAGATAGGGAAAAGAAGGAAATCTACGATAAATGTATCCCTTCCCTCAAGGAGAAGTTCCGTGAGGCCTTCGGAGAACGAGACTTCAACGTGAGAGGCCTCTGGTTCGGAGCCCGTGGAACGATTCCCAGCACAACTAGGAGCTTCATGGAGGAGCTCGGGGTCGATCTCCAGGATGTGGCTAGGTTGACAGAAAATATAATACTTGACTCCCTGGGAATCATACACCACCACATGCATGGAAATTAATGAGTATGGGAGTTTATCCAGAAGTGGGATGACATGCATGCATCGTTTATCTTATTTGTTGTTTTAGTTATTATTTTTTATTATTTTAAATATTTTAATATTTGTTATATAGGGGAATTTGTTGATCAAATGAAATAGGGGTTGTGAAATAGAAGGGAAAGAAAAAAAAAAGAAATAAATCGAAAACTTGTAGTTAGTTTGTAGACTGGTATTAATTGTAAAAGAAAACTGTGAAAGAAAGAAAAATTTTTATCTATCTATTACATTATATCTTGTAAAAATATGTAACTTATATTTGTTCAGTCACGGCTTGATCAGTATGCTGTGTAATGTAGCAACCCGATGTATTTGGGCAGCATGAATGAATAAAGTATTTCTTTCTCTCTTTAAATTATATTTTGCTTAACTTTAAATTACAATTTTTTTTGTTTGATGATTATATGACAATCCTTTTTTAATTCTAATTTAAGGATAGACAATAATAAAAAATAGTACATAAATTATAGGGATTTGATCATGCTTACATTTGTTCCTTGTTTTTTTATTAAACTAATTTTTATATTTTACAGCTGGAAGTTGATAAAAAAGGAGATTTATCACCAAAGGAACAAGAAAAGCAGAAAACTCCAAATACTGCTTTGAAACGTAAGTCAAACAAAACTAAATAATTTCACAATGATATAGTAGAGATAGATTGAGAAATGCGATCTGCTTATGAGCTAATTCAAATAAGTACACGTAAACAACTTAATAAAGGCTATTTTAGTGTACATGCTCTATTTTCAGAGGAATAGGCATGACCCCCTCCCAAACTTCAAATGTTAAGCTTGTTGAGAAATAGTAATAATTGATTCATAGCATTTTAATTATTCTGATTGATGTCTTAGAATAACCTTCCACACCAGTCTTGTAACAGTTTTATTGTTTATTTTTCTAGTTTTATCTTATTTTTTTTTCCAAAAACTGTTTCAAGTGACAGTTTTGTTTTTTTATTTTAGTTACAAATACTGCTAAATAACTGGATAAAATATTTCTGATTTTAAAGGTTGATTGCGAGTAATGTATTTGTTTTTGTGGGTGATCTAATTAGTACTAAGATGGGACTTTATACTTCAAATAATTCAGGATCAAAATAGGAGGAAATAATTGCTTATTTATCTTCAGGAACTTTACTGAAATCGCCTATTCTCAACTCTCAGTAGCTTTGTGTACATTTTAACATCCTTAATTTACTTAACAATGTATTTCTTTAACAAAGGTTCTTTATCTAATATTCTGGTCAAGAATGATGATTGATTTGAATGAAGACATAGCCCATGGAAAAGGCTAGGCATAGAGAAGTCCAGCCTATAAGACACCTGCAAATACCCTCTTCATTTTTCATTCCATTTTTTTTAACTTCCGTTTGATGATGTAGTATCTCTCTGGTGACTGGGGCACCACAAGTCCCAATATGGTAGAAGACGAAGTCTTGCTTCAGCTGCTTAACAAAGGTTTTCGGTTGAGTAATCCTCAGGTACCAGCATAGTAAGGTGGTGTAGCACTCAACAATTGGTATTGAATAAATAGTTGGCACCAGCAACTTCTCCAATCTTGCTTTATGTTGCAAGTCCTTCTCACCAATGTAATAAACCCATCTTCTGGGCCACTAGCTGACATCTGACGAGTCCTACCATCATATTGTTGTGGTATAGCAGGTTTGCGCCAATGATGGGAAGACTCATGTTTGCCATGATGAATCGCCATATCATCTTATGACAGATCCCAAAGTTAAGCTTCTGGACCCTGCTCCCATATGTGATAATGGGTGTTCCATTCGCTGCATATAGAGTGAACACCATACTCGACTTGGTCTTAACTGGGCTGACAGATAAGATGGCTCCAGTAACCACCAGTTATCTGACCCTAAACTTCTTGTTGGTCATGAAAAGTTATTGTAGGAAACCTCAATGACGTAACCGTCCTTGTTGGTTGCAGGTACTGGTTTAATGCCTCAGGTGGTTTCCTGTGGTATTATTGAAACATTTAGTCGCTTTTTCTCTGAATTTATCATGCTGAAAGTAGAGATGCTTTGAGGGCCTGCAATTCCAGCTGGGTGTACTGTTCACACTACAGCTCATTCTGCTCCTATTTGTGCTCTGAAAGCAGCAATCTCAGCAATTAGGCGATCATTTGCTGCTAATGTTGCCCTTTCCTGAAGATAGGCCCTGGTTGGCTAACCATGATAGGATTACCTGGGCCTGCTGGATTGGCGGCTAGGGCTACTTGTATTCTGTCAGGTAACCCCTTAGCCAGAGTGCGTTGAGCATATCTTCGGGAACCTTTCCTCAGATCAACTGCTGCATTTCCTGCAGAAAACGGGATAACTGCTAATCGCCTGGCTTCTGCTCCTCCAACCAGTTTCTTGATTCTTTTGTAGTCTTATGTCCAAAGGTGGCGAGTAGCCACTCTTTTAGCTTCTCACGTGGCTCATTGACAGGAGGATTTAGGACCAAGTCTGTAGCCGGCAGATAGCATGCACTTTTTTACCAAATTATGAGATATGCAGGAAATCAAAAAAACAGTCCAGGTTGTTAGCAATAAGATATAAAATTAGAATAATAAGAAACACCTTAAAATATCTTAACTATTTCTAATAGATTTGTTACTGAAATATACAGAAAAAGAGACTGACAAATATTAAAAAATATTGAAAATTAATAATAGACGAAAATGAGTTTCAAGTAAGTATAAAGAAGAAATAAAAATGAAAATAATTACTGCTGTGGCTAATCCTTGTGGCTGTAATCTTTATTCCATATATTTCTCATGGCCAAACAGATGATCTAATCAAGAAATGCCAGAGAAAAAAGTTATAAATTTACTTTTTTAATTTCACCACCCATTATTGCTGCTTTATAGCCTTGTATAATTTAAATTTAACTGAGAAGTAATTGTAAACTAATTTCTTTCAATCGATTCTAGTGTAAAACTATTTGAAAAATCAATTATAAAAAGTTTACCGCTCCGTGGAGTTGCATAGGCCTAAGATCATAAATTTTTCAATTTGGCCACCATATATTTTTTTTATTTATTGCTAATAACTAGTGGTTGTTTAGCCATGTAAATCAATAAAATTTAAAATTCTGCAAATTTTGGTATATAATATGTATGTGTATGGAGCTACATATCATCTTAGATTTTAAGGGAAACCTATTTTGACCTGCCAGGGGTGTGAGTGCCAGATGTAGTGCAGTGCATTTAGATTTTTACCCAGAAACCTATTTACTATGAATAGATTTAATATTATTTCTTTTTTATTCAGTTTCTTGTTTCCAGAAGTTTAAGATTCATATATTAAAAGTTTCCACTTTTGTGTTTTTGTTCTGACCACTCATCATAATTATATTTTTTTTATAATAATTTATTTTTTCAACGGTTAACATCAATTTACTGTTAAAATTGATTATTTTTTTTTACCTGAACTGAACAACAGAAACAATAAATGCCCTTGAAAAGTAGGTATTGAACTATTTCAAGAGCGCAACCTCGGAAGTTAATTTTATTTAAGAAAAAAACTAAAAAATTTGCCAATGTTTCATTTAGTGCTCAATATCTTGAACAATACTCCCTCAATACTTTTTTAAATAAATTTGCTAATAGTTGTTGAGTTCTAGAAAGAAATCTTCACGTTAATTATTTTCTGAGATACAGTTTTTCAACACTGATATTTTTTCTAAATAATATTGGAACAACAATAATCCAAAAGGAAAAACATTTTGTGATAATATATATTTTATATATATATTACATATATAATATATATGTGACAATATATTTTGGTAAATATGATGAATATCCCTAAAAAATAGTCATTACATACTACTTCATAGTGCATTAAAAAGCTTCAAATAGAATCCTTATATAATTCTTAACATTCAATATTTTCGGAGATCTAGTAGTTGTTTGAAACACCAATATTTTTTTTCTAAACAATTTGTTTATTATTGATTTATAATATTGTCTCATGAAATATGATAAGTCTTAGGTATTTTTACTTTTATAGTGCAGCTTACAAATATTTTTATACAATTTGACATTTTGCAACATAGATTTAAAATTAGTCATATTTTGAAAAATGTTTGAAATCTCAGAAACTTTTAGATGAATAAATGCCCATTAAAGCTCAATCTGAAGCTGGCTAAATACACCGTAAAGTAATTTATAATGAATAGCCTCAGAAAGAGTAGCAGTTTCCATGATATTTATTTGCCCAAATAAATTCACAAAGTATTGGTTTCTCAATGGGAAAAAAATATTGGTGTTTGAAAAACTGTCTCTAGGAAAATACTGAACATAAAGAATTCAATCAGTGCTCAATTTATAGCTCATTAAATGCAACATGAAGTAGGTTATGATGATATAGTATTCTTCATGATATTTGCTAATATACATTCACAAAAATGATTGATGACCGATATACGGTTCAAAATGAAACTCGTTAAATCCACTATTATGTAGTTTATAATGATATTCCAGCTGCTTGTAATATTTTTGGAGTTATTGTCAGTAAACTTAAAAATATATAGCAACCATTTTGAAAGATCTGTCTTATTCGAGATACAGACCTCCAGGGAATGATAAACGTTTTACCATCATGTTTTCAAACTTTTTACATATGAATCCATTGGCAGAAATTAATTTAAATTTTCTTCTAGGTACATCCCAAATTTTCAGATATTTTTACTGGACTATTAACCAAGATGCCACACTTGCATCTGACACATTTTTCTCTTATTTAGTATCTTACATTATCACTTATATTAACCCTTTCAATACCCAACAAGAAAATAGTAGTACATACCATGAACAACGATGTATTGTGGTTCAGCACTAAAATCCTCACCTTTTTTTTTTTTCTCCTACTGACTTCATAGCACTCAGTGATATACTGTGTAAATCAGTAAATTAATGCTGTTCAAGAGTTATTCTCAATTTAGTAAATACTTTGTTTTTTCCATTCTAGGAAAATTGAGGTTGGCAGCTCAATTCCAAACTCCTATTGACCTTGACTGATACCAGTAACATCTCAGAAACAAACAACTGCACTATTTTATCTTTTTATTATATTTGTTTATTTAAAATAGATTTTACTGTTTGAGATTTGATGTTATTATGTTTCATATGCTATTTTTGTTTCCTATTTCATGTATTTATTCAGGGAAATAATAATATATATTGTTTATATAAATATATATATACATATCTATATATCATTGTATATAAAGTTAAAACCCTGACTTTTATTTTTTGAACTCAGTATATTCTTTTCCTAGTGGTACCAGTATTTGATATAATATTAGCAGGTTTTATATATTCTTCGTGCAGTATATTTTGTAAGTTTGTTGACTAACTTGTATTACATCTGAAAGAAAGAAATGCATGTATATAACAAAGCAATCATTGTTTTTTGTACTGCTTAAATTGAGGAATAAATGCATTTATTTACTTTAACCAATGTATATTATTAAGTTTTAAACTTTTACATGTTAATATCATAATAATATTATTTAAATTTGGATGTATTTATTATTCATTCAAATTCATTGTTATTTGTTAATCAATTTGTTTTATTTATTTATATAATTTTAGCAACTATAAGCCTTTGAAATCTGGATGTTTTTATTTATATACATAAATAGTTAAAATGTAATGTATTTACATATTTGCATCAGCTGTCAAATTTTATGAAATACGTTTTGATTAGTATTTAACAATTGACAAATTATGCTATATTTTTATGTAAGTAGAATTATAAGTTGTAAAAAATAAAATAAATTAATAAAAAATAGAGATCTCATATTGATTACTCATTTGTATTTTTTCTTTAAATTGCTTTTAGAAGTTAGGTGCTACTATAATATTAGTACTTAATACCTACCTGAATTAATTAAACTACTAATTCACTGGTGTTTGGTCAAAAGAACTTAAGTAATTATCGTAAAAAAAAAATCTGCATTTTTCATTGGTTTCAAATCGCTGGAGTCTTAGATGAGTCTTTATTAAATATTGACTTAATCTGAAACATAAACTGTTTCTACCAATGAAAAAAAAAACAACAGAATTTGGGGTCAAGAAGACATTAAACTTAATTTTCTCAAAAAGAATGACTTCAGCCCTTTAAACCTAGCACTAGTGAATTGATATGTGTGTATATGTATATATATAGAGTTTAATCATAAGTTTTTAAAATTTATATTTATAATTAATTTTAAGTTAAGATAAAATTTGTAAAGATGTAATTCAAACTTGTACCTGTTAAATAATTGGAATATTGTTCAGATTGAGGATTATTTTCAAGTATTTCTTTTATTCCATAGGCATACCTGTGGTTGAAATAAAAGTCAAATATCTCTCATTGAACTTATAATTTTAACAAAATAATCTGGAACCAAATTATTTTTAATTTGGTTGTCACATTGATTGTTATTGAAATGTTTTTATTGTAAAAATAACTTATAAATATTATTAGATTAAGTGCAAATTTACATATTTTTGATAAAAAGCAGTTTAGTTTATATAATATTTAAATACCATATCATTTTATTAATAAGTGCTTTTATTCATTTTATTGCTTTTATAATTGAATTCATTTTATTGTTCCATCTAGCCTAGTTCTATTTTGGTAATTCTGAAGCTTTAATTAATTTTATAAAATTTAAGTAAGCTATAAGCATCCTCTATGCATACACTGTTTATAGTTTTTTATTTTTTGTGAAACTGTTTATCATTCTTTCTGTAAGTATTATTGTTACAAATTTATTTCAAAAGCAACAAAAAAAGAAAAAAAAAATTGAAATATAATCGGATTCAAAGTTTGTTTGTGTCTCTTTTTCTATTATTTATTTGGCATAATTTATGGAACAAATTTAGAATAATGATGGAATTTTTATTTACAGATACCATAAATACAAGGAAAGGAGAGGATCCCACACATCTCTTCAAGAGGTTAATTTAACTTTTTAAGGTGAATCTGGGATTTAAAATATTGGACACTTAGCAATTTTAGCTAGTAGTGTACCCCAGAAAATAAGCCATTCTAGTATTCATTATTAAAATGATTTATTTTTGAGAAAGTTAACTGTCTCAATATCTAAGTTCTGATTTGGATTCTCGACCCCTACATATATATATATTATCTTTTGCATATGTAAACTTCCTGCTTTTTCCCCTAGTGCTTCTGAGCTATATTGGCTCTTAATATTATATTTTTATACTTCTTAACTTTTTTTTTTTTTTTTTTTCGGCCAAGACTCCCATTGGAGTCCTATACTGCCTAACCATGGTTGGGGGGTCAAAGTTCTTCAATTTGTGGGACCACCACTCAATGAAAAAAGTCGACGTCCCAGGCCGGATTCGAACCGGCACCGCCAATAGACATCAAATTGGTAAGACTGTGTCTTAACCACTGAGCTATGGGCGGCCCTGGCTCTTAATATTAATACATTTTATATTTTGTATCTAAATATTTTATATTCTAGATTCCTCTTTAAAAGTTAAATACAAATTTGGGAAACAAATGTGGCATTCTCTTCTTGTTGGTTTGAAGCTTTGGTATTTTGGTTATGATAAACTATCACCAAGCAATGATATTTTGGCCTTAGTTACTGATCATCCGCCAAGGATCTGCTACAACATATTAAATATTATAAGAAACAAAAGTAAAGTGCATGGATATAAAAAATCAAATGTAGTATGAGTAAGAAATGATTTGAAAAATATCACTTTTGAATCTATTTAATTAATACAAATATTCAAATATATACAATAAATAAAATTAAAATTTCTTAAAAGTAAATTTTTAAATTTACTAAATAATATCTAGAAAATAATTCAATTTTTAGAATATGGACACAACTTTTTTTTTTTACCCAATTACAAAAAAGTAGTGATGCAGTGCTAAATTATTACTCCTAACATGCAAGATATTATGTAATAAATAAAGTATAGTATAAAACCTCATCAGTACAGCCATGAGTTTAAACAATAACATTAACAAGATCTAAAAAATAAAATTTACGACATTCTAAACAAAAATTTTATCCATAGAGACCAATAAATAATTTATGGTTTACTTTAATTAACAAATTGGAAATTTCTAACTAACAAGCAATATAAAAATAAATAGAAGTAAATGTAAAAAATATGAAGAAGATGGTCATTATCTATATATATATATATAGATGGATAGATAGATAAATGTAAAAAAGTTTCTTTCTGATTCTTTTCAAATATTAAATAAGGATGATGATTATAGTAATAACAAAGGGAAAAAAATTAAAACAGCAGTATAATCATGCATTTAATAAATTAAAATATATCTATAGCATAACAAAAACAAAAATTAAAAAAGTTTTTTAAAGTTATGATCATTAAAATATAAAATTAAAATTTTATAATAATAAATTAAATACCCAAATCAGAGTAACATTTCTTCCCTTTATGTCCATAAAAAAGACCAAATCGCCGATAGTTGTTATCCAGATTGATTTATGATTTATACTCTTTCATAAATCAAGTTAATATGGCTCATGAATTGATTTTTTAAGTTAGCCATACAAGTTGTCATACAGTGGGTAACAGCACATTATTGATCTGTGTGATGGTTATCAAGTAATGAAAAAGCTGATCAATTAGGCATTTGTGCTAGAAAAGTAAAACCTGATAAGCCAATACCTTTTGTGATTTCTCCAGAGCCACATCTACTCCCTTTGAATTGCCAGATCAATAACATAGCATAATATTGACAAATCAAATGAGAACTTTTAAAAGTAAATTATTATTATTAAATTGTATTTTTTGTTTGATGGTTGATCTCTCTTTTTACCTTGATGGACTCATCATCACAAGGTAAGTTGTTTTTTTAATTTTAGTTGCATAATGATTAAGTATTTATTGTTTCTTGCCTACAAGAAGTTTTAGTTCTCACAGATCAGGAGCTGAGGCCAAAACATTTGTGTTGCATTTACTTGCTTCAATTTGAGTGTTCATAGACATCTGTATTTCTTGTATTTCCTGTATATCTACTTAATCTTCAGAAGATTAATGACCAACATTTTTTGTTAAAAATAACGAAAAATCATAATCATCATAATTTTAATTTAATTCAAATCATAATTTTTAACAATAAATATCAGACATGAAATAATACAACACTTTTATTATAATACAATATATTAAAATAACAAAATGAAATGAAAAAAAAGGTACAACATTATAATTAAATCATGAAATTTGGAATTATTACAAACTACGAAAGATTAATAGCGACACCGAAATCAATGAGAACCTGAGGTTGAATTTGGGAAACTAATACGTCAATGTTAGGATTAATTCCACTGATACAAAGACATAAAGAATTTTCCAAATTATCGTCAGTCAACTTTGTACGATGGTGTGATTTATTAACTTTCATCATTGAAAAGAACTGTTCGCACTTACAAGTACTGACAAACGCACAAATCAATCTTGCGAATTTTCTGAGCTGTGGAAAATGGTCTCCTTCGAGGTATTTTTTGTAGAAATCGCACAACTCCACGTCTTCAAATTTAGATTTTAGGAGTGAGTTCACATACAGGAAAATTATAAAATATTTATCAGAAACAAAAGCTGACTACCACACATACCAGCTACGTCAGGAGAGGGCGTTCAGAGTAGTCATCAGACAATTACACCCCTCAACACCACCGGAAGCTATCAAAGAAGAACTTACGGCCATGGGATATGTAGTACGACAAGTAGTTAACGCACTAAAAGATAACAAAGATCCACAATAGTGCATCAAACAAAATAGCGTTGCCCTTGTTCTTCGTTGACCTCGAACAAACACCTGGAGTTGAAGTAATTTATAATGTGAACCGACTGTATTACGCCAGAGTAATAGTTGAAAAACCCTACCCTAAAAAAACAATAGTGCAATGCCACAACTGCCAAGAGTATGGCCACACTAAACATTATTGTCATCACTTACCTAGGTGCGTCAAGTGTGGCCAACAACACAAATTCGGAGAATGCAGCAAGCCTAGGCAAACACCTGCCGTGTGTGCACTATGCCATAAAGAAGGGCATCTGGCAAACTACAAGGGGTGTGGAGACGTATAAAAATCTAGCATCCAGAAAACAGGCAGGTCCCAGACAAGAAGATGCAACCAGACCACCCAGGAGACCCTCAAGAATTGTCAAACTAGGAGTGTCCTTCGCTCAAATGACTGGAGGATCAGAATAGGCAACTCCGGCCCTGCCACAATCGCAACCTTCACCCATTATCCTCTAACTCAATCCCAACATTCTCATCCCTCTGTTCCTCAAACCTCATCCACTTCCCAAAAGCTTAATTATTAGATACCTTGTATCCCCCCTCCTAACACAACAGATCTCACAAACATCCTCACCTCTTTCCTATCTGAATTTAGATCCCTTATCACTCCACTCATCTCCTT